>NW_006921814.1:3200525-3207406 GCF_000298275.1 Orycteropus afer afer | reverse complement strand
TGTCTTCAATTTCAAGTTGAACTTGCATATGAGCAGTTGATGGTCTGTTCCACAATCAGCTCCTGGCCTTGTTTTGGCTGAAGATATTGAGCTTTTCCATTTCCTTTCACTACAGATATAGTCAATCTGATTGCTGTATACTCCATCTGGCAAAGTCCAAGGCTTTTCTAGGTTTTGCAAAATTCTTTTGCTATTTATATTCACCATGAAGTTATATATTAAAAATTAAATCCATATCCAGCTATTAAAATAGTATCTATTACAGAAAATAACTTTTCTCAGTGTGCTTCTGAGATCAATAATTTAGAGTACATGTTTATTCTTTCTTCAGCTTGCTGCTGAAAACAGAAGTGTAAGAAAAACTATTCAATATTCCTAGGAAAATATAATTCCCTTCAACATTATGTATGTATCTTGGTTTTTCCCCATGTGATTTATTTCCTATTTTAATTGCTCAAATGAATTTCCAAATGCAAGCATTTTGGACTGAATGAAACACAACAAAGACAACATATTCATATTTTATCTTAAATAATTAGTTGCATTCACTGGCCAATTAACTTAGCCATTATGATTCAAAGCATCAACGACAAAAAGAGTCAGTATATAGTGATTATGTGTTAATGCAGAAGGGTAGAAATATTATTAGACAGTTCAAAAATAACTTCAGAGTAGTCATTCATTCTGCATTTACCATTGATAATCTGTTAATTCAACCAGTATTTTACAAATGTTCACTATGACTGTGGTTGCTGTCTGTGAATCTTCTACTTTTTGAACTCTGAAGCATGATCTGTCTTTTATATCTTTGTGTCCCTGAGTGGTGTAAATCTTAAGCACTGCCCTGATAGCTGAAAGGTTGGCCGTTTGAACCTAGAGGCACCTTGGAAGACAGGCCTGGAGATCTGCTTCTGAAAGGTCATAACCTTGACAACCATCTGAAGCAGTTCTACTTCACACCCAAGAATGGCCATTAGTTGGAATTGATTTGACAGCATTTAACAATAAAAACATCCTCGTGGTACAATGAATTAGATGGCTCTTCTAGCTGTGGTCTTTGTGACTTCCTCCAGATGACTGGATGGAACTGCAAGTGTGAGGTGTTTGTGGGCCACCAAGGGGATTAGATAGTTTGTTAATAAGGTAAATAAGGTACATGGTGTAGTTATGGGGATGAGACTGTGCAAATAAGATGTATGGAACCCTAATGTGAGGATTGTTCAGTTTTGCAATCTTGCTAGACTTAAAATGAGCCATATCAGAGATGGCAAAGGGGAGATGGATCTCATTGTTATCAAGACAGGAGAAGTAGGAGTAAAGTGCATCCTTGGACTGAAGATCCCTACACTGAGACAGCTGCAGAGAGATGGCAGAGAGGTGGTGGCAGCAGGGGCATCAGAACCAAGAGACAGAAAAGCCTACTTGCTGTCCCTCAGAGCAAGAAAGATAAGTGCCTTTGGGCAGGAAGTTTGCTGGCGGAGTGGGGTGCCCCTAGGTGCACCTACTGGCAGACCTAAAAGAGCTTTGTAGCACTTGCCTGAACAGAGCAGAGGCCAGGCTGAGAGGCCAAGGGCTAAGAGAGGCATGTCTTCAAGCATGGCTGATGGCTTCCATCAGCTGATGGCTGTTCTGATCAAAAAATTGTATCCTGGGTGTTCTTGAATTGCTATTGCCCTAATAAGCCCCATAATTGTGAGTATTCCCTGTGAGTTCTGTGTAGCCATTGCAATGAATCATTGGACGCAACAGAGAAGTAGAGAGTGCCATGGGAGGAATGGTTGGTGTCAGAATTGGTGGGAAAACGTTGGAAGGTAGTGGCATGTCTGACCTCCCTTTTATAGGGATAAGCCTTGGGCTGATGCTGCTGATGGTGATTCTGACTCCCTCTCATGAAGTTAGAAGAGGTCAGAGGATGTCGTTTCCATGCCCTTTTTGGAATTGTCAATACAAAATGCTGCACTTACCTCATAGTAAGGACTGAATTGGATTATCAGGTGTTGGCAAATAAGGATGATTAAAAGTCCTTGCATTCAGAGATCTCTTCTCAGTGGGGCACTGATTATTGATGGAAAGTAAACAACATAGGACAACAACAAGCAATTTTTGAGTACCTACTCCAGGAAAACTTGTAAGAGATGGAACTCTATGGGACTGTCTTGTTTTCCCATGTCTTTCAAATTTTCTGTATTTGACAGAGTGCAGTCTTACTACTCTTTATCGTGTATTTAAGTAGAAAACATTTGAGTTTTCCTTCTCTGACAGGTTTCTGCCTTATACAGAATCTGGCTTTCATAAGCTTTACTGTATAGGCTAACCATTTAAACATATACAACCTTTAAACCTCACAACAAAACTGTGTGTATGTGGAGGGCCATCATTATGATTAAGTTCTATATTGGAAAGATTAAGACTGAGCAAATTTTAAATAATTTGTCCAATGTTACCTAGCTAAGACATGTCTTAACTTGGATTCAAAAACATACTTTTTTAAGAATTTTGTGTTGAATTTACTACTGTCTCCTATGGTGATCTTGTTTTGTTTGTTCATGCTTTCTGTATAAATCAGTTTTGCTTTGTATACTATCAAAAAAATAATGTTATTGATTTTGAATAATGCATTTGAATTGTTTTTCCAGTTGAGATTATTATTAAAATGTTCATGCTATCTCATTTGTGACCAATGGCAGACTTCAATGTCAAGGCCAAGGGTTCCTTAATTAGCAACTGTTTTCTCTGTGTGACACTAAATCGTTCTGTGAGGGTGGGATCAGTGACCTTGCCATTGTTAACATGGTGCCTTAATCAACTGAACTCCAGTATATTGTAAATTCACTATTCCCTATACCATCTCTTTGATTTGTAACTATCAACTTACAGATTCCAGTAGCTTTTCCTCCTGTAAATTAGATTCAAAACTCAAATGCAATGCCCAACAAATGATATATTTTAATGTTCTTATATTTTTATACACATACTCTTGTTAAAGTATAGCTAACAAAGCAATAATATTTTCAAATACATGACTTTGCAGTTGAGAAGAAGCACTTTCTTGCCAAATAAGGACTTTTGATCAGTTCATTCTATAGGCAAGAACCTGAGACTTCTGTCTGGATTAAGCAGGATCTTTATCATTCCCTTTTGTCAAAATATCTCTTTATTACTCAGTGATGTGAACACTAACAGGACTTGCTGTATTCGGTAATCATCCCTTTTGTTCCCTACAATCACCACTATTCACTTTCACACTATTTAGCAATGACAGATTTTTCTTAATAGAGATGCCTGAAGCTATATTTACCTGCAAACTATTGCTCTGTGTTGAAAATCAAGGTGGTATGAGGTAAGAGAAAAGAATACACATTCCTTTTATGGATCAGCATCTTGGAAAATAAATCTCTTCATATATCAACCAATATCTCTTGAATGACATTGGCATTACACACAACTTAAGTCTACTGAATAAGAACTGTCCTTCTTGAATCCAGAATATAATTCATGAAGTCAAGGGACTCAGAGTACTCTTCATTCTTGGAAAATTAAGTTTAATTTGCAACTTAATTTTTAATGCTTTGGTTAAGGATTTGGAAGTGTTGTATATTCAACCTGATCAGAGATACCATAATCTTAGTGTAGTCATCAATTTATAGTGTGCAAATTCAAGTACTGGGACAAGTGAGTGTAAGAAAATTTTTCAAACTTGAGATTCTGACTGTAATTAGTACTACTATGTTAATGTTTAAGACATTTTACATATTTTATAATAGATTAATAGACAACAGAAAATTATTACAAGTTGAAAATTATTTTTAACTGAGTTGAATGGAGATGAAGTTTAAAACCAAAAAAAAAAAAAAAAAGGAAGAACTTTCTCAGAATCACCATTACCATCGAGTCAATTCCAACTTACAGCCACCCTGTAGGACAGAGTAGAAGTGCTCCATAGGATTTTCAAGTCTGTAATCTTTATGAAAGCAGACTTCCACATCTCTCTCTTGCTGAGTGGCTGGTTTGAACCACTAACTTCTCATTAGCAGCTAAGCATGGCATAGTGGATAATGTATTTGGCTGCTAACCAGAAGCTCAGAAGTTCAAACCCATCAGCCCCTCCATGGAAAGAAGATGGGGCAGCCCACTTTTGTAAAGATTTACAGCCTCAGAAACCCCATACGGTTGCTATGAGTTGGAATCAACTTGATGACAGTGAGTTTGGTTTTGGTATGGTACCACCAGGGCTCCTTATTCTCAGAAAAAAAGGAGAAAATTTAATAAAGAAAGATGATTACCTGCTAAATGCTCACTTCCCTTTATTGTTATGGTTATATTATTCCAGTCTTTAAAATGAAAAGAAAATAAGTGAAAGGTTAGAAAATATGAAAAATATATTCCATGTATGCAAAAAACCCTGATTTAAATTTTAGATAAATTTTATTGAAAACATCCTCATATAACATGTACTTATAAAAAGAAATCTTTTTTTATCACTTTGGGGAATCTTAAACTAAGCAACACTGCAACCATTTTCTCATCTCTATCTCTATCCAATGTCTTCTCTGTGTCCTTGATCATGGTTCCTTACCCTACCTTGCATCATGGCTATTATTCAGTCTTCCTTTGTATCTAACTGTCCCTGGCACCATAGCTGAGATTTCTACAGGGTGTTATGGTGTTGTTAGGTGCCATAGAGTCATTTTGAACTCAAAGACCCTATGTACAATAGAGCAAAACACTGCCTGATCCTGCACCATCCACACATTTGGTGTCCATTGTTGTAACCACTTTGTCAATTCATCTCATTGAGGGTCTTCCCCTTTTACACTGAACCTCTACTTTACCAATCATGGTATCATTCTCCAAGGATTGATCCTGTCTGACAATATGACCAGTGTAAGTGAGACGCAGTCTGGCCATTCTTGCTTCCAAGGAGCATTCTGGCTGTACGTCCTTTAAGACAGATTTTTAAATTCTTCTAGCAGTCCATAATACATTCAATATTCTTCTCCAATACTCCAATTCAAATACATCACTTCTTCTTCAGTCTTCCTTATTCATTATCTAGCTCTTACATGCATATGAGGCTAGTGAAAAGACCATGGCTTGGGTAAAGTATGCCTTAGTCTTCGATGTGATATCTTTGCTCTTAAGCACTTTAAGAAGATTTCAAAGAGCAGCTTGAGAAGGCAGAGCCAATTACTATAATGAAATATGCAAAGATATGGAGTTAGAAAACCAAAAGGGAAGAACGCACTTCACATTTCTCAAGCTGAAAGAACTGAGGAAAAAACTTAAGCCTCGAGCTACAATATTGAAAGATTCTATGGGCAAAATATTGAATGATGCAGGAAACACCAAAAGAAGATGGAAGAAATACACAGAGTCACTGTACCAAAAAGAATTGGTCAATATTCACCCATTTCAAGAGGTGGGATATGATCAAGAACCATCAGGATTGGAAGAAGAATCATTAACAAGCTGAGATATGCTGATGACACAACTTTGCTTGCTGAAAGTGAGGATGACTTGAAGCACTTACTGATGAAGACTGAAGAATATAGTCTGCAGTATGAATTACATCTCAATATCAAGTAAAAAAAAAGTCCTCACAACTGGATGTATAAGCAGCATCAAGACAAATGGATAAAAGATTGAAGTTGTCAGAAACTTCACATTACTTGGTTCTATAACCGACACCAATGGAACAGCAGTCAGGACATCAGACATGATCAGAAGTGCAGCTGGAATAGTCCTTGGAAGCAAGAATGGCCAGACTCTGTCTCATATACTTTGGTTGTGTTATCAGAAGGGACCATTCACTGGAGAAGGATGTTGTGCTTGGTAAGGTGGAGGGTAGACGAAAGAGGGGAAGGACCTCAACAAGATGGGCTGACACGGTGGCTGAAGCGATGAGCTCAGGTATAGCAAGGATCATGGAGCTGGTGCAGGATTGGGTGGTGTTTCATTCTGCCGTGCATAGGGTCACTATGAATTGGAGATGACTTCACAGGACCTAACAACAATAACATTATTATTTTTTTAAAAAATAATTATATCTGTGATGGTATCTTGCAAAAATAGAAGAATGTACACAGAAAACCTGCCACATGGGTACATAACAGAGCCTGAGAGGCCATAGTTAGGGAAGACATCTCCAAAGAGGGAACCTTTAAAGTGAGTCTAAAAGAATGAGTAGCAGTTGGATAGGATATAGAAGACTGGGGAAGAGGGCACTAGATCTGTGAGAAGTATCTAAAGATAGAGAGATCCTGGTATATGTGAGAAAGCCCATGTGGCTGGAAGACAAAGCTGAGGATATCAGGGGACCATTCACATAGTATCTCTTATTACATGATTCCAGGAAGAAAAAAAAAAAAAATACAAATTACAGACCAATGCTTAGCAACATTAGTCACAATAATAGCCCTAATAATAGCACTGTTCCATGCTTATTTTGTGGTATCATATGTCCTGGCAATTTCAAACACATTATTTCATTTCATCTTCACAATAACTTATATTGCTTCATTATATTAATAAGACTCAAAATGGAAAGAAACAGCTGAAAACATCCATTAATAATTGAAACATGAAATGTACAAAGTATGAATCTAGGAAAATTGGAGGGTGTCAAAAATGAAGTGGAACACATATCCTAGGTGTTAGTGAGCTGAAAGGGACTGGTATTGGCCATTTTGAATCAGACAATCATATGGTCTACTCTGCAGGGAATGACAAATTGAAGAGGAATGGTGTGGCATCTACCGTCACAAAGAATGTTTCAAGATCTATGCTAAGTATAATGCTGTCAATGATAGGATAATATTCATACATCTAAAAGGATATTTAGTTAATGTTGTTGTTGTTGTTATGTGCTGTCGAGTCGGCCC
>NW_006921814.1:3190735-3197740 GCF_000298275.1 Orycteropus afer afer | reverse complement strand
TTCTCGGATTATTTGCTCAGCATATAGATTGAATAAGTGTGGAGAAAGAATACAACCCTGACGCACTCCCTTGTTGATTTTAAACCATGTAGTGTCCCTATTTCCATCATAGTTGGCCATATTTAGGAGGTCTTATTCTGCCCACCACAGTATTCTCTGAGAAGTAATGTTTAAACTAAATTATGAAAGATGGAAAAAGCCAGTCATGTAAGGTAGGTGTGTGTGTGTGTGTGTTTATGCATGTGCAGGTAACTTTGTAGATAGGTGGTGATTGGAGGGATACACAGGGGATAGAACCTTACAGTGTAGGCACTGAGAAGGAACCTGAAATGTATTCCAGGTACACTTGAAGTTATTGGTTTCAAGCAAGAAAATAATCTGATTTCTGTCTTGAGGGTTACTCCCAGGAGAAGGTGTAAGAAGAGGTATGGATTAAATCTAAAAGGAAAATTTTTAACTGGAAGAGACTAGAAGTGTGAAGGTTGATGCTTATGAGGGAGGACCGTTGAGAACAGATTATGGACTTTGGGGGCTAAGGAACATGTTTGGGGTGGCCTGAAGCTTCTTCCCCCTGGTCAGTCACAGATCTGGTCAGGGGAGGTGAAGAGTTGGTATGATGTAGTTATGTAGTAAGTAACGGGATGGGAGAGACCTAAGTTGAAGTCATTTCTTTCTTCCATAAACACATTCTTCAAAGACGGGTGTTTTCTAGACCTTTAGACAAGCAGAGGTGGTCTTGATAGCAGGACCTGGCCATTGTCTGATTTAGCTCCTAGATTCTAAGGTGGATAAATGAGAAAGGAATGGGGTCATAAGAATGAAGAATATTCCAGAATCGAGGAAGTTGATAAAGTTGTGGTTATAGAGATGGACACATTTGGCAAGCATGTAACTTTTGGAATCTTTTCCTCAAAGGCTTTGTGGATTGGAAGAGTTGAAATGAAAAGTGAACTGGAAAATACTCTCTCCCATTCATAAACTATTTTTTAACTTAAAAAGAAAGAAACACATTTTTGTTTGTTTGTTTCATTAATATCCATGTAATACTAGCCTCATGGAAAAGGTATAGAGGAACATTTCATCATTTTCTTATTATAGGGAGAAATCTTGGAGAAATGGTTAACAGTACTTCTATTATGCACCAAGGTGCCTAGTATAGCCCCAGGCCTGTGGAAACACTCAGTTAATCTCTGGATGGCATCGGTATTTTCTTAATGTGTTTTAATCATCATCATCTTCATTCTGTACTATTTATTAAAATGCCTGCTGGTAAAACAGTTTATCAGTGAGGGAGTACATATGGTGCTTTGTGCTGTGCTATGATATTAAGGGATTACTGATGAGACTGAGGATAAACTAATGCCTTCAGTACCTTCTGCTAGTAAGATATCTCAACTGATCCCCATGCAAAGCATGACCTGAAACAGGTGATTTGGCAGAGTCTCAGCCACAAACAGATGCTCATTTGGATGCTGATGAAAATTTATGGACCAGGTGCCATTTTTGTGATGCATATTGATAAGTTATTTATTAACTATCTTGCAAGTACATATATTATTAACAAATAAAAACTTCTTACTGTTTTAAAAGAAATTGTTCTGTATGGGCCAAAAAGGAGATTAGAGTATAAGGAAGTCTCTGGCTTTAAGATATTTAGCATGGAATTATTAACAATAAAATAAAACTCAGTGTGTGGGCATTTCAGATATTTGTGTTGAGAGGTTCAAATAGCACATCCACATGGGAACTGGCAGTTAAATCCACTCTCTTATGCTTTCAGTCTTCACGTGACACCAGCAGGATTCTGCTCTGTGCGACAAAGGAGTTTAAGGGTATGTTTCCCTCAGTCTTTCTGCCTTCTCTCCAGCCACTCGGCATTCTCAGAGGAAACCATATTTCATACAAGACACGTCAGGACAGTCAGGAGAGAGGGAGCAGACCATGGACAACAGCGGATATTGCAAGCAGGAGAGTCACAAGGAATTGCTTGGGGGAAAGTGTTGAGACCATTTATATAGCACACAGTTGGGGCTCTGCAGATGGAGGAAAGAGAAATATGGAACAATTTGAGCTTCTCTACACTGTCTGGGACTATGGGGATTAGAGTATAGAGGCAGAGAAGGGGGGACCAAATGGGTGTTGAAGTGCCTGGCAGTGGGCTGGGTTCCCAGGGCTTCCCAAAAGTTTCCCACCCCTCATCTGTCAGTTTTGCAGACTGTGGTGGCCTGCCTGTTGCTGTGAGGCTGGAAGCTGTGCAACCGGCATTTCAAGTATCAGCAGGGTGCCCCATGGTGGACAGGCTTCAGCATCCCAATAGATGAGCACACATTCTCCTTTCTCTGCTTTTTATCTATTTCCCCCCTTTTATTTCTTTTCTTTTTCCCCCCAAAATTTTTCTCCAGTCTTTATTTTAAAGTAAGGAGGAAGTTACTATCCCAGTAGTGCCCACAGGCAAAGATGAAAAGAACCAATTCACTATGTCTAAAAGTAATGAACTTCATTGGCGTTTTCCTACAGTGCAAGAAATAAAGAAATAATGGAAAGTGGATGGTGACTCCCAGGGAGAAGGTTTTGCATAGAAAGGTTTATGGGGTAGTAAAAACCTCAAGATGATAATTTTAGTTATTGTGTTCATTGTGATTTCTGACCCAGTAACATCCTTAGAATTCTCTTCCTCCAAACTACCTCCAAGGCATCTGATATAATTCTTTCATTTATTCAGTCAACAGATACTGTCTTTTGGTGTTGTGTGAATAGTACAGAAGCAGTACAGGGGCCCACCTCTTTTGGATAACACTTCTTAACCCAAACTCAAGGAGAGGGCTTGGCTCTGGAGCCTCGTCCTTGGCAGAAGTGTTTCATCATTTCAACTCTGGGATCATATATACATTTTACTGATCCCAAGCAAAGGATAATACAAGGAATCAAAATGATTAGAACTAGAAGTGTCTCCAGTGCAATGACATAAGAAATAGTAAATGAACTCCATGATCATAAATTAAAACTCAGAATTTATAAATCATGATATCAAATGTGTGTGTGTGTATGTAATAGTGCAATGAAAACTATATATTGGCTTATGTTTCACTTAAAAGAGATGTCTTTATTTTAAAACTATAGTTGAAGCACTTTTTTTCAGAGAGATACTCCTTTTGTTTTCATTTTATTGATAATTAAAAGTAAAAATTGTTGCCTTCAAATGTATCAGAATATATATAAATGCTAAATGAAATTATTGGTAAGGTTTAAAATGATAAAAAAGTATATTATATAATTATTAATGGTAAAATTATATTTTCATTACAATTGCAAGAATATTAAATTGTATATTCATTCATTCAATAACTATTATTGAGTACTTACTATGTACTAGGTATGATAACACACCTGTGAAAAGACATGGTCCTTTTCTCATGAAGGTCACCACAGGTTGGGGCAGACTTACATGAGAACAATTGCAATATACTATGATAAATATCAAATAAAGATAATATGGGATCTTCAATGAGAGGGCCTGTCTTTGACTAAAATATCAAGAAGCCTTTGCAGAAGAGATAATATTAGATTCATGATTAAGAATGAATAGATATTTTCATGTTTAATAGTAAGGGAGAAGAGCCTTAGGGAAGAATAACAGAGTCTGGAAAGAGTATGGGATGTTAGGTTATCAAGGGCAGTGTTCACAATAGGGAGAAGAATACTCTTTCGGAGAGTGGTGCCCAAAAATTCTGGATAGGCTGGATGGACGAGACTAAGGTTCTCTGTGTAACATGCTAGAATTTTGGCTTAATTCTGGAGAAAAACTTAAGCAAGGTAATAGGAAAATTCAATTTTCATGTCAAAATAGTTTTTCTGATGTCAGGGAGAATAAAGGCATAATGTCTAAGGAATTTGACTGCTAACCAGAAGGCTGGCAGTTCAAACCCACCAGCCACTCCTTGGAAGGAAGACTGAGCAACCTACTTCCGTAGAGATACTGTCTCGGAAACCCAAGGAGGGGATGCTATGAGTTGGAATTGAATCAACAGCAGTGAGTTTTGTTTTTTTTTTGAATTCATCTATTTATGTATTTATTGAGGAGAGTGAATTACTTTTCTACTGCTGCTGTAATACACTACCGCACACTCTGAGGGTCAGTACAGCATCTTCAAATCTGTCTTTGACTCCTGCCTCCCTCTTACAAGGACCTTTGTGATGACATAGTGCCTACCTGGAGAATCCAGGAAAATCTTCCTATTTCAAGACTTTTAACTCTTGCATCTACAAAGTCCTTTTCACCATATAAGCTAATGTATTCACAGGTTCTAGAGATTAGGACATGGATATCTTTAGGGAGAATTTAGGAGACTGTTTCCCTAATCCAGGTTAGCAATGATGTGGATTTAAAATAAGATTGTGCCCAACCAATTCTGCCCCTAGGTACTTACCCAAGAGAAGTAAAACACATGTCCACTTTTTCAATAAATGTTCAAAGCAGCTTCATTTATCGTATGTCCAAACAGAAAACTATGCAAGTGTCCATCAACAGAAGAATGGATCAACAAATTGTGATCTATTAGTATAAATAAACACTATTTGGCAATAAAAATTAACAAACTCCTAATGCTAGTAGAAAATGGATAAACCTCAAAAACATGTCAAAAAGAAGTTAGACATAAAGATATCTACTATATGAGCTCATTAATTTGAAGTTCTAAAATAGGTGAAATTAATCTATGGTTAGAAAAATCAGAACAGTGACCTCAAGAGTGAGGTTTGGTGTGATTTTCTGGAAAGGTATTTGAAGGAACTTGCTAGGATGATGGGAATGTTGTATATCTTGATTGGGGTACTTAGGTGTAAACATTTATCTAAACTTGCCAAACTACACTTAGGACTTGAACATTTTATAGTTTTTTTAAATTATATACTAATTAATTAAAATAATATTGAGAAAAAATAAGGAAGTAGTGGAAATTAAAAGAGAGAATGATTAAGAGATATTTTGAATCTAAATTTGACAGTAATTTGTAAACCATTGAATGCCAGTGGGAGAAGAAAGAAAGAAAAAAAAAAAAGAAATGGGCAGGCAAATAACTTTTCTAATGGCATTAAAAAAAACAAAACAAACCATTGTGGTTTTTAGACACAGATTTCACTTTTATCAATATTACAAGTATAAGATACAAAGTGTTGACTAATGATTTATAAAGCAATAAAAATAAAGGACTTTTAAGAATTCATTTCTTATTTTTCTTTATGTGTTTTGATTCAAAGAACTCAATGTTAGTTATTAAACTCTGATAGGAGCAGTGACTGTGCTTGGTTCTCGTTTGTAAAATAGGACTGATTGGATTCAAGCCTATTTGTTAAATAGAAAATATATATAAAATAAATATATATAATTAATACTAACTGTGCTACATTTAGAACTTGTCTTTGAGGCAAATAAATTAAGCAATTTTTGTATTTTTCTGGAACATGATCAGAAAATAGTTCTTGAGCTTTCTAGGGTTTTTTTCCTGCTGTGAACATCAGCATGGTCATTAATACATTCAAACTAATTTTAAGAATAGTTGAAATCAGTTAAGCTGCAAATTGTTTTTAAAAGCTGCTGTCATACTCAATAGCATTTTTTTAAGTTTCTCTACAACTGTTAAGATATTACATATCTACTTATACACACACATACATACACATATACATATACACACACACATATATATATGAAATATACATGTATACATAAATGTGTAGAGGAGCTCTGGTAGTACAGTGGTTAAAGCTTTTCAGCTGCTAAACAAAAGGTTGGCAGTTTCAAACCCACCAGCTGCTCCGTGGCAGAAAGATGACACAATCGGCTTCGATAAAGGTTTACAGCCTTGGGACAAATATCGTATGAGCCCATTACTGTAAAAAGTCAAGGAAAGATTTGCTTAGGGAAAGGAACTCACTTGGTGGGTTACTGGGGATGGTAGGGGAGGGAAAATTTTGGACTAGTTGGGGGCCGCATATTGATTTGGGTAAGGGGAGGGACAGTATGGAATGTGTCTGTGACCAGCATGATAACACTAGGGAAAGGAAGGACACCAAAACATGTATATAAGATATAGACAACAGAGGCAAATACTAGTATATGCACAATACTGCAACACTAACACCACTAACACCAAATTCCAGGTTACAGATAAATGCATAGACCAACCACATAAACTGAAATAAACTGAACAAACTGGAATAAACTGAAGATCAGATGGCGGTACATTCAGTGAGCAGGAATGTACCCTAGACCAATAATAGATTTAGCTGAAGATAATTTTCCACAGATACTGTTGCTGTTGTTATGTGCCGTCAAGTCGGATCCGACCCATAGCGACCCCTCCTTGGGTTTCCAAGGCAGTATCACTATGGAAGTCGATTGCACCATCTTCCTTCTGAGGAGTGGCTGGTGGGTTTGAACTGCCAGCCTTCTGGTTAACAGTCAAGTGTCTTGGGCATTATGCTACCAGAGCTCCTCCACAGATACTAGTGATACAAAATAACCACAATCATTACAGAAGCAACAGAAGATGGAGACAATCAAACACCTTGGGAGAGAGATCCACTGGGCCTGCTCACTCAGGACCATAGTATGGGGGAGCACCAAGATCAATTGGCACTGCATAGTATATACAAATCTGGTTCCACAACCTACTTTAGTGAGTAGTGACGGGGTCTTAAAAGTTTCCAAGTGGCCATCTAAGATGCAGCTAATGGTCTCCTCTCATCTGAAGCGAAGAAGAGTCAAGAAAATCAAGAGTATTTGGAAACAATTAGTCCAAGGATATGATAGATCTTGAGACCAGAAGAACCAGATGGTGCCCAGCTACCAATGCCAGCCACTTGGGAAGGAATCAAAACTGGAGATCCTGGATGGAGTGGGAAGAAAAATGTGGAAGAAAATTCAGAAACACAATAATGACCAGAGTTACTGGTTGGATGGAGTCTGGTGGGACCCCCCAAGACTATGGCCCTGGGATACCTTTC
>NW_006921814.1:3189358-3190635 GCF_000298275.1 Orycteropus afer afer | reverse complement strand
TTTTTCAACAACATAAACCGTAGGTATACATGTAGACCTTACCAGATGGAACACACAGGAATCAGACTGACTAGAGGTGATGGAGAAAAAAATCACAAAGAGGCAATGGAGAAACTCTATATTTACAGCCAAAACAAGGCCAGGAGCTAACTGTGGAATGGACCATCAACTGCTCTTATGTAAGTAAAACTTGAAGCTGAAGACAATTAAAACACATCCATGAGAGCCAAAATATGACCTTGATTATATTCCACCTGAATTAGAGACCATCTAAAGAATAGATTTGAAGCATTGAATACCAGTGAACAAAAACCAGATGAATTGTGGGATGACATCAAGAACATCATCCATTAAGGAAGCAAAAGGTCATTAAAAAGACAGGAAAGGAAAAAAAGACCAAAATCATGTCAGACGAGAATCTGAAACTTGTTCTTAAATGAAGAGTAGCTAAAGCAAACAGAAGAAATGACAAGATAAAAGAATTGAACAAAAGATTTCAAGGAGAAAGTCAGTTATTATAATGGAATATGCAAAGACCTGGAGTTTGAAAACCAAAGCCTCCAGTGTTGCATCCATTTGTTGAAACATATGGTTAGGTGTTCTGTCAATTCCTGGAGATTTGTTTTTCAACATTTCCTTCAGAGCAGCTTGGACTTCATCCTTCAATATCATTCAATATCATTGGTTCAGCTCTTTCACTTCATCATTTCTTCTATTCACTTTAGCTACTCTCCATTCAAGATCAAGTTTCAGAGTCTCTTCTAATATCTATTTTGGTCTTCTCTTCCTTTCCTGTCTTTTTAACGCATTTTGCTTTCATCATGTATGATGTTCTTGCCCAGTTTGTCTGGTCTTTTTTCATTTGAGTTCAGTGTGTCAAATGTAATCTTTAGACAGTCTTTTAGTTCAGGCGGGATATATTCAAGGCCATATTTTGGGTCTTCTTGACTTGTTTTAATTTTCTTAAGCTTCATGTTAAACTTGCATGTGTGCATTTGATGGTCTGTTCCACAGCTGGCCCCTGGCCTTGTTCTGATTGACGACGTTAAGCTTCTCCATTCTCTTTTTTCCACAGATGTAGTCAATTTGATTCCTATGTATTCCACCTGGCAAGGTCCATGTGTGTCATTGCCATATATGTTGTTAAAAAAAAAAAAAAGCATTTGCAATCAATAAATGGTTGGTCATGCAAAATTCTATAATGCAATCTCTGGTATCATATCTGTCACCAGGCCATATTTTCAAAGTACCGAAGCTTCTCTTTTTTCAACTTTTGC
>NW_006921814.1:3182483-3183843 GCF_000298275.1 Orycteropus afer afer | reverse complement strand
GCAGAGCCAAGCTTGGAGACCCTGATTTCTTAGCTGTCTATATTTTATAATCAGTTCAGCTACCAGATCTTTATTAATAACCTAGATAGTTTGCCATTTAAATTAATTACATTTTATGTGAATCTATGCCCTGAGGGAACAGAAAGCAAAGGATATAATTTCTGAGCCCTTGCAAAATAAATTCATAAACACAAAACTATTTTCAGGCAGGCTAATAAAAACACACT
Organism: Orycteropus afer afer; assembly: GCF_000298275.1. NCBI lineage: Eukaryota > Metazoa > Chordata > Mammalia > Tubulidentata > Orycteropodidae > Orycteropus > Orycteropus afer. The sequence goes on along the minus strand of NW_006921814.1, from coordinate 3,183,616 downwards.
GATTTAATGGACCAAGAAACACAGTTCAAGCTGAATACCTTCATCTTATTGACCCTGTATAGTCTCTGGTGAAACAGTTTAAACTAAGAGTTAACAAAGTTTCTATAGTTGTATTGAATGTTGATGTTTAGTTTAGGCTTTTAGGAAAGCTAAAATAAGAAAATGGATTTAGATGAAAGGAGTAGAAGCCATGCTTTGTGTATATGGAGAGTTCTTTTACTCTTCCCACAAAGAACCATGATTTCTGCCGTAGTGTTTTCATAAAACCATTTGTGTCAGGAAGTGGCATGGCTTCTAAGAATTTTCCATTATAAACTAGAGAAAACATCCCATTTTGGAACAAATTTATGGTGTAAATTTATGAGGGAGTAGTTTTGAAAAATTAAAAAGAGAAGCTCTTTCAAGTCTGATACAGTATTGATTTTTACTTGAGTGCCCCTTTGAAATGAGTGAAACATGGTGAATTACCCCCACATTGTTAAAATCTACATAAATTTTAATGTTTTAAAGAAGACGTTTAAGTGTATCTGGAGGATAGAATTTATTGTCAAGAATATAATGTCATATGACCAGCTTGCTATTCTTTCAAAGAACCCTGTCTAGATCCTTCACACCTCCACTCCTCACTTATCCACAGGGTTAGGTTCCAAAAACCAGGTTGTAATGCAAAAACTGGCATTATGCAAAAATGGAGGATGACCACGTCAGATCACAAAATAGAGGATGACCACATCATTATATAACTGCCAAGTTATATTATTACATAACTGCCTCATGAATCATTACATACCTGTCAAATGACATCATTACGTAACAGCCATTTACATCATTACGTAACTGCCAAATCACTGAAAATAATAGCCCACTAAAGCTGACACATACTTTAACCTTCCCAGCCTGTCACTCTTGCCTAGCCTAGCACCTCAGCACTGACTACTGCCAGAAGTGTGTTGTTAATGCACAAAATAGTTGATATATATGTCCTAGTTATCTAGTGCTGCTGTAACAAGTGGATGGCTTTAACAAACAGAAAGTTATTCCCTCACAGTTTAGGAGGCTAGAAACGGCTAGAAATCTAAACAGGGTGCCAGCTTTAGGGGAAGACATTCTTTCCATCTTGGCTCCTTGTCTCT
>NW_006921814.1:3180344-3181973 GCF_000298275.1 Orycteropus afer afer | reverse complement strand
CTTTTTTTCCTTCAATGGGAAATCTCCATGTGTCTTGTCATCAGTCTTCCCCTGGGTTAAAGCACATCATTACATAACTGCCAACCTACTGAGTGTAATGGTCCAGACAAGCTGACACGTATTTTTGGAGGACACGATTCAATCCATGACAGTAGATTTTTATTCTTTTAAGTGCAAAACACTGGACTACAAGATAGCCAATAAGTGAGGAGATGGTGTAGTTCCATTACCGCATATAGCACAGCTTAATTTTTTTCTCCTCAACCTAGTGTCTTCACTTTTTTCCCCTTTAAGAAATGTACTCTGTATTTTGACATAATTCAGACAATCACCACCTAGCTCTGAGCAGTCCCATTTTCACTTGTTATAGCATTTAAATACTTGAAACCTCTGGTGGCATAGTGCCTAAGGCATTTGACTGCTAACAAGAAGTCTGGTGGTTCAAACCCACCAGCCACTCGGAAGGAAGACTAGGCAATCTACTTCTGCCTCAGAAACCCAAGGAGGAGTTGCTATGAGTCAGTACCAACTCGCTGACAGTGAATTTGGTTTTGAGGTGTTGGTATATTCCATGGCTCAGTTCTTGGACATCTTCATCTACATTAACTCCCAAGGTGATGTCCCATGGTTATAAAACTCACTGATATGCTGAAAACCTTAGCCGAGACTCCCTTGAATTTCAGATTCATATATCCAGGGTCTACTTGGCATTTCTACTTCAATATTAGTTCAAATCCAAAACCCACTGCCACTGAGTTGATTCTGACTCATAGTGACCATAGGATACAGTAGAACTTGTCCATAGGGTTTTCCAGGCTTTAAATATTTATGGAGCCAGACTCCATCTTCTCCTAAGAAGTGATTGGATAACAACTTTCTGGTTAGCTGCCAAATACTTTAACAACTGCACCCCCAAAGCTCCTGAATATCTGGTGAGCATGCCAAAAAGGAACTGATCATTTTTATCCCTAAATTTGCTCTCCTTGTGCCTTCTCCTTGGCAGCAAATAGCAGCCCCCTATTTCTAGTTTCTCAGGCCAAAATCTTTGGTGTTATCCCTCCTGCTCTTGCATGCACGTTTTATGTAGAAAATCAGCAAATTTTGTTTGCTCTATCTTTGAAATACACCAGTATCTAAACTCTTTCTCACTCACTGCTACTGCTCTACTCAAAGCTCCTGTTATTCTTGTCTGGATTATTGCAAGCTCTCTGCTTTTACCCTTACCCTCCTAGGCAGTCAGAGTGATTCTTTTAAAATGTTAGTTATTCTTTTTAAATGTCATCCATCTCCTTGAAATTATCCAGAGGTATAATATTCACACAAAATAAAATCCCAAGTTCTTACCATGCCTGAAATCCCCAGGCTTTATGAGATCCTCATCACCTACCCCAGATCTTTCTCTGATCTCATCTACTATTTTCTACTTTCCTTACTCCATTCTGGCAGAAAGCTCTTCGTGCTTCCTCCCACTGTCTCACTGGTCTCTGAGACAGTAGCCAAATTTTACATTTGGACTTCCTCTTGAGAACGTGTGAGTTATTTGAGAGCTGTACTTTACTTAACACGCACTGACTATGGCTCCATGGTTTCACTTTGTTGGATTGACAACAACAACAACAACAACAACAA
>NW_006921814.1:3167025-3180051 GCF_000298275.1 Orycteropus afer afer | reverse complement strand
CTATGACATCATTTCTATAAACAAGACTGTATTTCCCAACTTCTAATGCTTCTTCTTTGTTTTCAACTTTCGCATTCCAATCACCAGTAATCATCAATACATTTTGATTGCATGTTTGGTCAATTTCAGACTGCAGGAGTTGGTGAAAATCTTCACTTTCTTTATCTTTAATATCAGTGGTTGCTGTGTAAATTGAAATAATGGTTGTATTAACCAGTCTTCCTTGCAGGAGTATGGCTATCATCCTATCACTGACAACATTGTACTGCGGGATAGATCTTGAAATGGTCTTTTTGATGATAAATGTGACACCATACCTCTTCAATTTGTCATTCCTTGTATTGTAGACCATATGATTGTGTGATACAAAATGGTCAATACTAGTCCATTTCAACTCACTAATGCCTATGATATTGATTTTTATGTGTTCCATTTTATTTTTGACAACTTCCAATTTTCCTAGATTTATATTTCATACATTCTATTTGCTAATTATTAATGGATGTTTGCAGCTGTTTCTTTTCATTTTGAGTTGCTCTCCCATCAACAAATGAAAGTCCTGAAAGCTTTACTCCATCCAAACCATTAAGGTCACCTCTATATTGAGGAGGCAGCTCTTCTTCAGTCATGTTTTGAGTGTCTTCCAACCTGAGTTGCTGATCTCTGGACACTGTATCAGACAATGTTCACTGCTATTCATAAGGTTTTCAATGGTCATTTTTGTTTTCAGAAGTAAATCAGCCAGCTCTTCCTTATTTCTCATCTGTGTTAATCTGGAATCTCCACTGAAATCTGTCTACTCTGAGTAAGCCTGCTGGTATGTGAAATAACTGTGGCATAGTTTCCAGCATCACCGCAACATGCAAGCTACCACAGTATGATAAGCACATGCAATGCTGGGAACTCTCACTCATTTATGCCAAGAAATTTGGAAGAAAGGTACCTGGCCAACCGATTGAAAGTGATCCGTATTTGTGCCCATGACAAAGGCAGGTGATCCAAAAGAATGTGCAAATATCAAACAATAGCATTAATACCACACACAAGTAATATTTTGCTGAAAATATTCCAAAAGCAGCTGTAGCAGTACATCGATAGGCATTTTAGTCCTTTAGCACTGCTCTAACAGAAAATACCACAAGTGTATGGCTTTAACAAGCAGGAGTTTATTCTCATAAAGTTTTGGAGGCAAGAAGTCTGAGTTCAAAGTGCCAAGCCCTAGCACAAAGCCCCTCAACCTTAGGTTTCAACTCTGCCTCTTGCTTTCTGCTCCTGAAGTTAGAGGGTGTCTCTTTACCCAGGCAGCTGCTGGCTGCTGAGACTAACAAGCCCAAAGTTGAAAAAAGAAATGGCACAGTGCCAATATTACCAAACAACAAGGAAGGCCACTAATTTAAGTCCAGAGACAGTCCCAAGATCAGCAGGAAACGCGGCAGGTTGCTACATGAAGACTCAACTACATACAGGATCCAAGTGTGCCAAAAAGCTACAGAAACTTTTCTTAAAACTTCTCCTTATATACTGGAAACAGTAGATTCTACCATGGAGTTGATTAACAATCTCATTATGGGAATCACTACATCCTGCCCAGCCAATCAAAACCAGGCCCAGCCAAGTTGACACATAAAAACAGAGAAGTGTCAGAAATTCAAGCAGGAGTCAGAAGGGGAATAGGAGCTATCATTGCTGATGTCAGATGTATCTAGGCTGAAAATAAAAACCAGAAAGATGTTAACCTGTGTTTTATTGACTATGCAAAGGCATTCTACTGTGTGGATCATAACAAATTATAGATAACATTGGGAAGAATGGGATTCTAGAACACTTAATTTTGCTCATGAGGAAACTGTACATAGACCAAGAGGCTGTCATTAAAACAAAACAAGGGGATACTGAATGGTTCCATCACTTATCTATCAGTTTGTCATATTGTGGTGGTTTGTGTGTTGCTGTGAGGCTGGAGGCTATGGCACTGGCATTTCAAATACTAGCAAGGTCACCCATGGTAGACAGGGTTCAGTGGAGCTTCCAGACTAAAACAGACTCAAAAGAAGGAAGGGGCCATCCATTTATCAAAAAATTGGACAATGAAAACCTTATGAATAGCAGTGTAACACTGTCTGATATATTACTGGAAGCTTTTATGAATAGTCCTGAATAGTCCTTTTATGAATATACCTGTCTGGTATAGTGGTGGAAGATGAACCCCTCAAGTCAGAAGGCTCTCAAAATAAGACAAGGGAAGAGCTACCTTCTCAGAGTAGAGTGGACCTTAATGACATGGCTGAAGTGAAGCTTTTGAGACCTCCATTTGCTGATGTGCTACAATTCAAGATGAGAGAAACAGCTGCAAACATCCATTAATAACTGGAACATGAGATACACAAAGTATGAATCTAGAAAAAATTGGAAGTTGTCAAAAATGAAAATATCTTCAACCAAAACAAGGCCAGGAGCTGACTGTAGAACAGACCATCAATTGCTCATATGCAAGTTCAAGTTGAAGCTGAAGACAATGTCCATGAGAAACAAAATATGACCTTGATTATATCCTTCCTGAATTTAGAAACCATCTAAAGAATAGATTTGAGTCACTGAACACCAATGACCAAAGACCAGAGGAATTGTGGGATGACATCAAGACCATCATCCATGAGAAGACAGAAAAGGAAGAAAAAAATAAAATGGATAACAGAAGAGACTCTGAAACTTGCCCTTGAATGGAGAGTAGCTAAAGCAAATGGAAGAAGTGAGAAGATAAAAGCACTGAACAGAAGATTTCAAAGATGAGCTGGAGAAGACAAAGCCAATTATTATCATGAATATGCAAAGACCTGGAGTTATAAAACCAAAAGGGAAGAACACACTCCACATTTCTCAAGCTGAAGGAACTGAGGAAAACTCTTAAGCCTCAAGTTGCAATATTAAAAGATTCTATAGGAAAATATTTAAGATGTAAGAAACATCAAAAAAAGGTGTAAGGAATACACAGTCATTGTACCAAAAAGAACTGATTGATGTTCATCCATTTCAGGAGGTGGCATATGATCAAGAACTAATGGTATTGAAGGAAAAAGTTGAAGCTGCACTGAAGGAATTAGTGAAGAACAAGGCTCCAGGAATTGACAGAATGCCCACTGAGATGTTTCAACAAACCAGTGCTGCACTGGAGGTGCTCACTCATCTATGTGAAGAAATTTGAAAGATAGCTACCTGGCCAACTGATTGGAAAGATCCATATTTGTACCCATTCCAAACAAAGGCGATCCAACAGAATGTGGACATTATTGAACAATATCATAAATATCACATCCATGTAAAATCTTGCTGAAGATAATTCAAAAATGATTGCAGAGAACTTCTTGAAATGAAAGCTGGGTTCAGAAGAGGATGAGGGACATCATTGATGTCACATGGATCTTAGCTGAAAGCAAAGAATACCCAGAAAGATGTTTATTTGTGTTTTGTTGACTATGCAAAAGCATTTGATTGTGTGGATCATCACAAATTTTGGATAACATTGAGAAGAATGGGAATTCCAGAACACTTATTTGTGCTCCTGAGGAACATATACATAAACCAAGAGGCTGTCATTTAAACAGAAAAAGGGGACACAGCATGATTTTAATTCAAGAAAGGATTGTATCAGGATTGCATCCTTTCACCATACTTATTCAAGCTGTATGCTTAGCAAAATATCCGAGAAACTGGACTATATGAAGAAAAGCATGGCTTCAGGATTGGAGGAAAACTTATTAACAACCTGAATTATGCAGACGACACAACTGTGCTTGCTGAAAGTGAAAATGACTTGAAGCACTTACTGATAAAGATTGAAGAATACAATCTACAGTATGGATTACATCTCAATATAAAGAAAACAAAAATTCTCACAACTGGACCTATAAGCAGCATCACAATAAATGGAGAAATGATTTAAGTTGTCAAAGATTTTATATTACTTGGTTCCACAGTCAACACCAATGGAAGGAGCAGTCAAGAAATCAGACATCATGCTGTACTTGGCAAATCTGTTGCAAAAGAACTCTCTAAAGTGCTGAAGAGCAAAAATGTCTCTTTGAAGACTAAGGTGAGCCTAACCCAAATCATGGTAATTTCAATCACCTCATATGCTTGTGAAAGCTGGATAATGAATAAGGAAGACCAAAGAAGAGTTGTTGCCTTTGAGTTGTGATGTTGGTGAAGAATACTGAATGTACCATGGACTGCCAAGGGAACTAACAAATCTGTCCTGGAAGAAGTGTAACCAGTATGCTCCTTGGAAGTGAGAATGGCCAGACTCCGTCTCACCTACTTTGGTCATGTTATCAGAAAAGACCATTCCCTGGAGAAGGATATCATGCTTGGTAAAGTTGAGGGAAGACCCCCAATGAAATGGGTTGACAAGGTGTCTGCAACAATGGGTTCAGGTATAGCAAGGATGGTGAGGCTGGGGCAGGACCAGCCAGTATTTTAGTTCTGTTGTACATAGGGTTGCTATGAGTTGGTACCAACTCCATGTAACCCAACAACAGCAATAACAAAAACAACTGAATGTTTTAAAATTTGGATAGGTGTGCGTCAGAGTTTTATACTTTCACCATACTTACTCAATCTGTATGCTGAGGAAATAATCTGAGAATCTGGACTGTATGATGAAGAACAGAGTATCAGTATTGGAGGAAGGCTCATTAACAAACTGTTATATATAGGTGACCCAACCTTGCTTCCTGAAAATAAAGTAGAGTGTAAAGTGTAAAGAGTGTGAAGAAGAGTGTAAGCATTACTGATGAAGATCAAAGATTACAGCTTTCAGTGTAGAGTACAGCTTCTAGTATAGATTACATCTCAATGTAAAGAAAGCAAAATCCTCACTATGGGACCAATAAGCAATATCAGGATAAATGGAGAAAAAAATTGAAGTTAAAGATTTTGTTTTCTTGGATCCACAATCAACATTCATGAAAGCATTAGTCAAGTAATCAAACATCACTTTTCATTGGAAAATCTGCTGGGAAAGAACTTTTTACAGTGTTAAAGAACAAAGATAGTCACTTTGAAGACTAAAGGAGGCCTCACTCAAGCCATGTATTTTCAATAACCTCATATACGTGTGAGAGCTGAACAATGAAAAAGGAAGACTGATGAAAAACTGATGCATTTAAACTGTGATGTTGATGAAAAATATAGAACATACCATAGACTATCAGAAGAATGAACAAATCTGTTCTGGAAGAAGTACGACTGGAATGCTCCCTAGTAGCAAGAAAGGCCAGACTTCATCTCCTGTACTTAGGTACAAGAGGAGGTAGTAGTCCCTGGAGAAGGATATCATGGATATCCTTCCTGGTAAAGTATATCATGCTTGGTCAAAAATAAACATGAAGACCCTCAATGAGATGGATTGACACAGTGGCTGCAAAAATGGACTCTAGCATAGCAACGATTGTGAGGATGGCACAGGATTGGGCAGTTTTTCATTCCATGCATAGAATCGCTATGAGTAAAAATCCAGTCAATGGCACATAACAACAACACTGACAGTAAGAGCAGCAGACACACCATTGATACTGACCGAGGCACTACTACTGCTCTTCTAGGATACCAATGTTCAAGGTAAAGGTCGAGGTCAAGTTTTCTCTTAATTCCCTTATATTTGATATTGAGGGTACTAAAGGTACTGTCACCACAGCCAATGATGTTGCTATTTACACTTTTGCTGCCCCCAAATTTCAATGTTCCAGTGGATTCATAGGCAATACCTCTTTTACCTTTTTCTGCTTTGTTACTGCAGTTCACTTAATGCTAAGTCTGAATGTTGGATAAACATTTGTGTGGGAAAAACTGGGAATACTTTTATATATGTGTAGAACATATATCCATTCATTCCAACCATGGATTTACTATGTTCCAGACACTTGTATAGGCCCTGGAAATATAGCAATGAGAAAAACAGTTGAAGTCGTTGTCCTCATGGAACTTATCTGCTAGTTGGTGAGTTGCACAATAAAGTAAAAAATTACCAAAAATAAAAATAAAATAATAACCAAACCTGTTACCTTCTGGTTGATTCTGACTTACAGCAAAGCTATAAGGCAGAGCAGAATTGCCCTATGTGTTTCCAAATCTGTAAATCTTTATGGAAGCAGACCACCACATCTTTTTCTTGCAGAGCAGCTGGTAGGTTAGAACCATAATTTCAGATAATAAGGACTATGAAAAAATAAGGCAAAGTAAGGTATAGAAATGTACCAAAATCAATTATTTTGACTTTCCTCTGAGTCTCAAGCCAATATTCACACCACACTCTATGGTACCAATTAAAATATTTCTCATGTATCTGCAATCAGTAAAAGGCATTGTTGTGTTGTTAAGTGTTGTTGAGTGGGCTCTGACTCATAGCGACCCTGTGTAAAACAGAAAAGTAGGATGTAGAACAATGTTTTTGTGTAGTACCTTATGTCAATTGAGCTTGATATCCTCTGCGACCATGGTCCCAAGCCCACAGATCCAACTACTCACTCCCTCAGGGTAGCTGGCTGTGGCCAAGAAGTGACCACAGCCTAGTCCCTTATCAACTCTACTATAGATTCAGACATTCTTACAGCACATACAAATATGCTTGTAGAAATATTGTCTGCTAACCCTATGATGCATAGTATTACATTGTGTGTATGTACCATACCTTGGTTATTCATTCTTCTGTTGATGGGTGCTTAGGTTGTATCTATCTCTTTGTTATTTTAAATAGTGCTCTGAAGAACATGGGTCTGCATATATCTGTTCTTGTTCTGGCTCTCACTTCTTTAGGATATGTACCCGGTAATGGAATGGTTGGATTAAATCCAATTTCTAATTCCAACTTATTAAGGAATCACCATACTGAAAAGCATCAACTCTTCTTTGCTCCTCTTTATTCATTGTCCAGCTTTCCCATGCATATGAGGCTCTTGAAAATATCATGACTTGGGTTAGGTGCACCTTAGTCTTCAAAAAGACATCTTTGGTCGTCAGTACTTTAAGGAGGTCATTTGCAGCAGCTTTGACCAATGCCATACAACATCTGATTTCTTGACTTCTACTTCCTAGTGTGTTGATTTTGAAGCCATGCATTATGAAGTCGTTGACAACTTCCATCTTTTCTCTATTTATCATGATTTGTTCAGTAGTGAGGATTTTCATTTTCTGTATGTTGAAGTGTAATCCATACTGCAGACTACAGCTTTTAATTTTCTTCAGTAAGTGCTTCAAGTCATCTTCAATTTCAGCAAGCAAGTTGTGTGATCTGCATATTGCAGGTTATTAATATTTATTCCTTCAATCCTGATGCCACACTCTTCTTCATATACTCCACCTTCTCTGATTATTTGCTCAACATACAGATTGAATAAGTATGGTGAAGAGATACAACCCTGACACACACCTTTCTTGATTTTAAACCATATAGTATCCCCTTGTTCTGTTTGAACAACAGCATTCCTGTTCTATGTACAGTTTCCTCATGACCACAATAAAGTGATCTGGAATTCCCATTCTTCTCAATGTTATTCATGATTTGTTATGATCCACATAGTTGAATGCCTTTGCATAGTCAATAAAACATAAGTAAACATTTCCTGATATTTTTTGCTTTTATCCAAGATCCATCTGACATTAGCAATGATATCTCTCATTCCACATCCTCTTCTGCAACCAGCTTGCACCTCTGGAAGTTTCCTGTTGGTATACTGCTGCAACCGTTTTGAATTATCTTCAGCAAAGTTTTACTTGCATGTAATATAAATGATATCGTTCAATTATTTCCACATTCTGTTGGATCACCTTCCTTTGGGATGGCTACAAATATGGATCTCTTCCAGTCAGTTGTCCAGGTAGCTGTCTTCCAAATTTCTTGGCATAGACACGTAAGTGTTTCCAGTGCAGCATCCATTTGTTAAAACATCTCAGTGGGTATTCTGTCAATTCCTGGAGCCTTGCTTTTCACCAATTCCTTCAGTGCAGCTGAATATAATTTTTCATATGACACCTACTGAAATAGATGAACATCGACCACTTCTTTTGGTACAGTGACTCTGTGTATTCCTTCCATCTTCTTTTGATGCTTTCTACATCATTCAATATTTTGCCCATAGAAACTTACAATATTGCAGCCTGAGGCTTGAATTTTTTCTTCAATTCTTTCAGCTTGATAAATACTGAGCATGGCCTTCTCTGTTGGTTTTCTAGCTCCAGGGCTTCGTACATTTCATTTTAATACTTGACTTTGTCTTCTCGATCTGCTCTTTGAAACCTTCTGTTCAGTTCTTTTATCTTATCATCTCTTTCATTTACTTTAGCTAATTTCCTTTCAAGAGCAAATGTCAGAGGCTCTTCTGACAGCCATTTTGGTCTTTTCTTCCTTTTCTCTCTTTTTAATGACCTTTTGTTTTCTTTATATATGATGTTCTTGATATCATTCCACACCTTGTCTTGTTTTCGGTCATTGGTATTCAATATGTCAAATCTATTCTGTAGATGGTCTCTAAATTTAGGTGGGATATCATCAAGATCATGTGTTGACTCTCATGGACTTGTCTTCAGCTTCAGTTTGAACTTGCATATGAGTAAGTTGATGGTCTATTCTACAGTCAGCTCCTGGCCTTGTTTTGGCTGAAGACACTGAGCGTCTCCATTGCCTCTTTCCACAGACGTAGTCAATCTGATTCCTCTGTGCTCCATCTGGCAAAGTCTATGTGTGTAGCTGCCATTTATGCTGTTGAAAAAAGGTATTTACAATGAATAAGCCATTGGTCTTGCAAAATTCTATCATGTAATATCCAATGTTATTTCTGTCACCAAGGCCAAATTTTCAGACTACCGGTGATTCTTCTTTGTTTCCAACTTTTGCTTTCCAATCAGCAGTGATAATATGAACATCTTGATTGCATGTTTGATCAATTTCAGACTGTAGAAATTGGTAAAAATCTTCAATTTCCTCATCTTTGGCTTTGGTGGTTGGTGTGTAAATTTGAATAATAGTAGTGTTAACTGGTCTTTTTTGTAGGCTTATGGATACTATCCTATCACTGACAACATTGTACTTCAGGATACATCTTGAAATGTTCTTTGTGACGATGAATGCCACTCCATTCCACTTCAATTTGTCATTCCCAGCATAGTAGATCATATGGTTGTCTGATTCAAAATGGCCAAAACCAGTCCATTTGAGGTCACCACTGCCTAGGATATCAATCTTTATGCATTCCATTTCACGTTTGACGACTTCCAGTTTTCCTAGATTCATACTTCAGACATTCTATGTTCTGATTATTAATGTATATTTTCTGCTGTTTCTTTCCATTTTGAGTCATGCTTCATCAGTGAAAGGAGATCTGGAAAGCCTTACTCTGTCCACTTCATTAAGGTCAACTCTACTTTGAGGAGGCAGCACTTCCCCAGTATATTTTGAGGGTCCTATCTTGAACTATTTTGAAGAATGTTTCAGGGCTATTCATAAAGTTTTCCAGTAATATATCAGACAGTATTCCACTGCTATGCATAAGGTTTTCACTAGCCAATTTATTGAGAACTGGATTGTCCTTCCTTCTTCCCAGTATATCTTAGTCTGGAAGCTTCACTGAAACCTGTCCAGTACGGGTGACCCTGCTGGCATTTGAAATATTGGTGGCAAAGCCTCCAGTCTCACAGCAACAGACAAGCCAGCACAGTATGAGAAACTGACAGATGAGTGGTGGATTAAAAGACATTAGACCCTCACAAAATATGGTATTATAGCTGATGTAAAACTTTTAAACATTCCTAAGATGGGCATTTGCAACAGTTCTGATACACAGAGGTGAGGGGTAACATGCAGCCATATTTTCTAAGATCCTATTTTCCAATTCCAAATGACTCAGAGACAGAAAATATGTTAGTATTTAAATAGAACTTTGGATCTAATTATTCCACCATCTTTTATATAAAAGTAAGAATCACTTTGGAGGAAACTATCTGAACAAAACTCAAAACAGAATTTTTTATTTGATTTAGGACTTAGTGGGATTTTTGAAGAAGTCACTGGTTGGTGAAATGATAAACAAATTTTATGCTGCTAACTGGAAAGTGGGAAGTTCAAGTCCACCCAGAAGAACCTTGAGAGAAAGTACTAGTGTTCTAACAAAATGTCAGCAATTGAAATCCCTATGGCTCACATATCTGCTTTGACACACGTGAGGTCATCATAAGTCAGCATTGACTTGATGGCAACTGGCTTGGTTTATTTTCACTTGACGATCCTCAGTTTATAAGAAAGAGTGACAGTGACTAAGCTTGGCAGACTAGTAGCAAAAAGAAAAGGCAGCTTTCATCTCTGCAAAGAAGGCAAGCCTGGGAGGCCATCTAAGTACTCCTTGCAGGATTTTATGTTAGCCTTTGGAATCACCCATGGACTGGCATCTTAATGTTGTATAGATGATGGAAGATAGAATGGCCATAAGACACAAGCAAGTCAACACACAATTAAAAAACTGATTCTGTGATGATTTCTTTATTCAAGTCTTTGATAGAATAGGAGATGGAGCAAGACAAATATTTCAAGCTATAGTTTTCTGTTCTTGTTTACTCACTATACTTATACCTTATTAAAATGATATTACTCTATAGTGAATCACAGGGAACTACTTATGTAATTATTCATATTTATTTTCTGAAACTGTCAAAATTCATAGGAGTCAGCACTGTCAGGCCAGGCCTGCTTATTATAATAAATGAAAAATGCCATTCGCAATAGTCACTATTTGGCAACAGCAAAGAAAAATGGAGTTTAATTTTAGCTGTGTTGCATTATAAAAAAAAAAAAAAGAGGGAGAATTAACCATATAGAGACTTGTAAACATTTAAAAAATATTTTTTGACATCTTAAAGAAGAATTTTATAAATTAGTCAATTTGACTCTGCTATATCAGAATTTTTTAAAAGATTATAGCTATACTAATCTTCTAACATAAGAAAAAAACACTTTAAAAAGAGTGTTATGGTTCTTTGTGGTTTCTCTTTAATAAGTAAGTTTACTTCGGTTCAAGAGTCTAGTTGTTATGAGGCTATATTAGTGTCAGATTGCCTAGGTTTGGAACCTCATTCTGTTTCTTGCCAACACTGGGATCATAGACAAGTTTTTTAACCTCTCTGTGCTTTGGTTTCTTGTCTTTTCTTTCTTTTTCTTTTTTTCATATACAAAATGGAGGTAATAATAGTGGTTATCTTAAAGGGTTCTTATAAAAATTGAAACAATAGACACAATGTATGCTACTGATAAATATATTACCATGACTACCAATTATTATTATTAGCTTTTATCACTCATACTGTAGGACAGAAGAGTGATTATGCTCCTGAAATTTTAGGACTCAAGAGAATAAACAAAATAAATTCAGAGACAGAAAGAAAGCAAGTATATTAATGACTGACTGACTGCTCTGGAGTCAGATCCTGCTCATAGCAACCTCTCCTTGGGTTTCCAAGGCAGTATCACTATGGAAGTAGATTGCCCAACCTTCCTTCCAAGGAGTGGCTAGTGGGTTTGAACCTCCAGCCTTCTCGGTAGCTCCCAAGTATATTAATAGCACTAGTGAATAAGGAGGGTTTAGAGAGGGAATTTCTTAAACCTCTAAGCTTTATTAAATGTAAGGATTAATCACAAAGAGGTCAAAAATCAAATAAGATGAGAAGATGATGTTAGATGTATGTTTGAGTGAAACAAGCACACTTATTGGTCCCCAGCTTTCTCCTTTAGATACATCTACATATCTACTAAATTAAGTACATGAAAACAAAGCTTCATGTACCTGGCTTCAAATGGACTTCTTCAACAAACTTAATCTATAATTTAGTAGAATCCCAAAGCCTATTCAATCAATATGATGACTTTGGAGAAATCCATTTTCTACATCGTGTGTCTGTTTCTAAATTTACATATAAAGGCACTTTAACACCATGTTTAAATTCAGATCCAGAGAGGAAGAGCTATAATTTATAGGATAAAGACTTAACTATCATCAAAGTCTTTGCATGCACTTTATATAACTGAATTCTATTTAATTATTCCAACTGCATTTTGAGATGTATATTATCATTTTTACAATATTTGGAAATGAAGTAACTAGCTCAAAGTCATGTAAATAGAAGATACCTGTTTTTTGATTCAGTCAGGTCTGTGGACTTTAAACGCAGTGCTTTCTCCTAGTACACAACATTAACTCTATGACAGTTATTTAGAGACAAAAAATTTTTAGAATCAGAAATTTTCACTTTGTTAGTAATTATATTTATTTGGAAAGTCACTGAAAGTTTTTGATCTTTATTTTCCTACTCTATTAAATGATTTGAAGACCAGTTGTCTACTTCAATGAATTGTTATGAGGATTAAATGGGATGGTGAATGGAAAATGTTTCAGTACCAGACAGAGCTGGTTTCAAATCCATGATTACCAGTTAGGAATTATGTCACTTTGGGCAACTTAACTAAACTCTCTGAACTTAAGTGTTCTAAACTGCAAAATGAGGTGATTATGTCTGTTTTTCAAGAAGATAATGTCTATAAAGAGCCTAACACAAATAAAAGTACACAATAAACATTTCAAGAATGGTTTTCAGTAAATTTTTTATAAATTTAAAACATTTTATAAATGTAGTTCAAAAGGTTCAATCTACTCACAACTCTATATGTTTACTGAAAAGGTAAATTTGAAAATGTAAGGAGCTTTCTAAGCATATGTCAAAAAGTCAAAGATTTAAATTCTTTCTATACAAATTGTCTTTAATAGAGGATTATTATTTTTTAAAAGAGTATAAATACTAAAACACACAATTTACATATAATACCTATTTTCCATAAACCCCACAAGTTGAAAGGTGTGATTTCTTGCCAAGATGACTCACTATATTTGACAAACACTACTTGTACATCAAGAGAAGATGGCAGAAATATACAGAATCACTGTACCAAAAGAACTGGTCAATCTTCATCCATTTCAGGAAGTGGCATATGAT
>NW_006921814.1:3158842-3165510 GCF_000298275.1 Orycteropus afer afer | reverse complement strand
TATGAGCAAAATATTGAATGATACAGGAAGCATCAGAAGAAGATGGAAGGAATACATAGAGTAATTGTAAAAGAATTACTCTACATTCAACCATTTCAGGAGGTAACATATGATCAATTACCTGTGGTATTTGAGGAAGAATCCATACTGCACTGAAGGCATTGGTGAAAAAGCAGCCTTCAGGAATTGATGGAATACCAGTTGAAATGTTCCAAAAAATGGGTGCATTGCTGGCTCACTCTTCTATGCTAAGAAATTTGGAAGACAGCTACCTGGCCAGTGAACTGGAAGAGATCCATATATTTGTCCATTCCAAAGAAAAGTGATCCAAAAGAATGTGGAAATTATTGAAAAATATCATTAATATCACACCTAAGTGAAATTTTTCAGAAGATAACTGAAAAAGTGTTGAAGCAGTACATCAACACGGAACTGCCAGAAATTCAAGCCAAATTGAGAAGAGGATGTGGAATGAGGGACTTCATTGCTGATGTCACATGAATCTTGGCTGGAAGCAGAGAATACCAGAAAGATATTTACTACCTGTGTTTTATTGACTATGCAAAAGCATTCAACTGTGCAGTTTGTAACAAATTATAGATAACTTTGCAAAGAAGGAGAATTCCAGAACACTTAATTGTGCTCATGAGGATCCTGTACATAGATAAAGAGGCAGTCATATATGAACAGAAGGAATACTGGATGGTGTAAAATCAGGAAATATGTAAGTCAGTATTGTATGCTCTCACCATATTTATTCAATCTGTATGCTGAGCAAATAATCTGAGAAGCTGCACTATGTGAAGAAGAACACAGCATGGCATCAAACTTGGAGGAGGACTCATTAACAACATGTGATATACAGATGACACAACGTGCTGAAAATGTAGAGTACTTAAAAAGTTACTGATGAAGATCAAAAACTACAGCATTCAGTATGGGTTATACCTTAACGTAAGAAGAAAAAATCCTCATAACTGGAACAATAAGCAACATGAAGATAAATGGAGAAAGTATTGAAATTATCAAGGATTTCATTTTACTTGGATTAGTAGTCAACTGGAAGCAGCAGTCAAGAAATAAAACAATATATTGCAGTGAGTAAATGGGCTGCAAAAGACCTCTTCAAAGTGTCAATAAGCAAAGATGTCACTTTGAGGACTAAGGTGAGCCTGACCCAAGCCATAGTGTTTTCAGTCACATCGTAAGCATGAGAAAGCTGAACAATGAATAAGGAAGACTGAAGAAAAAACCATGTGCTTGAATTATGGTATTGGTGAAGCATGTTTAATGTAGTAGCATGGACTGCCAAAAGAATGAACAAACCTATCTTAGATGAAATACAACTAGAATCTTCCTTAGAAGTGAGGATGGTGAGACTTCATTTCATGCACTTTGAACATGTTATTAGGATGGACCAATCCCTGGAGAAGGACTTCATGCTTCCTAGAGTGTCTGCAAAAGAAAGAGGAAGATCCTCAAGGAGATGAATTGACACAGCAGCTACAACAATGGGCTCACATCAGAGCAATGATTGTGAAGGTCTTGCAGGAGTAGGCAGTGTTTTCTTCAGTTGCACATTGGGTCTCTATGAGTCAGAACAGAATGGACAGCATCTAACAACATATTGTTCATATTTCTGTGAATTGAACACAGAAAGTACACAGAAATGCAGATCCAGCTGAAGAGAGACTGACAGTTGTCTTCCAAATCCATTCTTTCCTTGTTTTCCCTGTTTTATTAAGAGTCTTAGCTGTGTACAGCCATGCAGCTGAATTTACAATCCCAACCTCCCTTGTCACATGGCTTCACATGGCCATGCGACAAAGTGTCTGCTAATGCACTATGAGCAGAAGTGATGTTTGCCGTTTCAGGTCTTGCCCTAACACATTGTATTTGCATTTCTCCTGGCTCCCTTCTATTTCCCTTTGGATCACGATGATTACCACACATGTTTGGAAGCTTTGTCTATAAGGATGGCAGAATTACGTCTCTAGTCTCAATCTCCTTAGAATTTCTGGAGTGGAGCTTTCCTATCATCCTGGAGCAGACGGAAAGGACCTAAAAATCTCTCATAGAGAAACCCTGGTATTGAAGTTTCTTTCATCCTAACTAATACACAAAGGCAGAACATGGGTGACAAGCTTGGCCAGCTACTCCGTTTTCTTTGTCCCAGAGGGGGATGACTCCCATCAAAGAGAAACTTGCAAAGCAAAATTAATTACAATGGAAAGAAAACATTGAAGATAAGCTTAATTTATAATTAAGAAAGGTGAAATGGAAGTTTTTTTTTTAAATTAACTTCTTTATTTGATAGTCTAAAATTTTAACCTGTGCTCATAAAGATCCAAAACTTACCATACACAGTAAATGAGATTCCAAAACACATGGTCTTCCCAATACAGACAATGTTACTTTCATCCTGTAGCATTTAGTCCAGTGTGGGTTTTAGCAGTATTAGTCTGATAATTTTGATCTCATACCAGCTGGGGAGAACGTACAATCATTAACTAATAGACAAATAATGTAAGAAGTTGTTTCCTCAAATGTATTAAAGACTTCAATCTACTAAAAATTCCTAGCTATTTTGGCCCTGGCTTACCAAAAAAAAAAAAAAAAAATTGCTCAATAAGTGTTCTGAGAAGGAATAATTGAATAAATGATGCAGAGATATTATCAACATGTTAAATATTCTGTGAACTTCAGTGAGATGAGAAAGTCATACATCTGTCCTAAAAACTGTAAACATTTTCTCAAGAAATCTGTTTTACTGATTCTAAGACTACATGAGGAGCTCTAGTGGCATAGTAGGAGCTCTGGTAGCATAGTGGCTAAGGCACTTGACTGCTAACCAGAAGGCTGGCAGTTCAAACCCATCTGCCACTCCTCAGAAGGAAGGTTGGGCAATCCTACTTCTGTAGTGATACTGCCTTGAAAACCCAAGGAGGGGTCACTATGAGTCAGGTCTGACTCGACAGCACATAACAACAACAACAACAACAACAGTGGCATAGTGCATAAGGCATTTGACTGGTAACCAGAAGGCTGGTGGATCAAACCCACCAGCTACTCCTTGGAAGGAAGATTGGGCAATCTATTTCCATAGTGATACTGCTTCAGAAACCCAAGGAGGGGTCGCTATGAGTCAGATCCGACTCCATGGCAGTGAGTTTTTTTATAGGGCAGAGCAGAACTGTCCTATAGGGTTTCCAAGATTGTAAATCTTCACAGAAGTAGATTACCACATCTTTCTCCCACGGAGCCACTGGTAATTTAAAACAACCGACCTGTGGATTAGCAGCCCAGCTTTTAAACATTGTGCCAGCAGGGCTCCATCTTGATAACTTAGCAGTTAATTATGAGGTCCTAAAATTTTCTACCTAAGAAAGATTTCTAGACTGCAGTAGTTTTAAATGCCAAATGAATATTATGGTTGTATTTTTAGGGGTAACTTCTTATGAATAGAATCTGAGTTAAGATAGAACAACTTCTTAATGTAATTGATTTTCTTTATAATTCTGAGGCTTTTGAGGAGTCCCTAGGTTTTACAAAACCATCAGAGTCCCCAGCACCCCCCCCCAAAAAAAAAAGTTAAAGAACCCAAATATAGAGCACTGGGAACTAGTTGTTGGTGCTCCATACTGCACTCAATCAGGCTTGAGATAAGATTCCAGTTATAGTGGCAAACTAGCACCATAGGAGTTAAATAATAAACTAGAGTTAAGAATTCTCTCCATTTCTAGAGTTAGTTTAACAACCTCCTATCCTCTCTCTCTCCTAACCAATATACACATTCACCTTGGTTAGAAAGCCACATTTAACTCCACAAATACCTTCACAAGTATTGTTCTTTGCTGAATTCATGAGCTTTGATTTTTCTAAATAATCAATAAAAATGCCTCTAAAAACTAATAGGCAGACCTCTAAGGTGAACAAGAATACCAGGGATGTATGCATTCCCTAGAACAATCAACCATATGTGATCAAAATGTGAGCATTTGCCCAGGAGTAAAGTATGAAAGGCAGTGGTAGGAAAGAAGGACAAATGGAAACAGTGTCATGAAACAAAACGTGTATGAATTGTTGAATGGAAAGCCACTTTGCTCTGGAAATCTTTTAGCTAAATCATAATAAAAAGTTTTCTCAAAAAACTAACCAGATGTAAATATAAACACAAGGAAATACTATTTTGCAGAGAAAACAGGTCAAATTTCTAATCGGTTATCCTGCCAGTGGGATAAAAATGTGATAATTACTAGACATTCTCCTTTATTGTCCTGTGGTTTCCTGAGAATTTATGCTATTCTCATGGGTTGTAGTGATGGAGACATATGTTAGGCTAAATAAAATCAACTTTGTGTTTTAGAAACACTTAGGGAGCAGCCAAACTTTGCTTATGCTTTTCTGAGCAGTTTCTGTCATTTCAAATGCAATTTATGTTTGAAAAGGAAATTTCATTTGCACATCCCTAAATAATTTACTCATCTAAGAACAGTTTTGTGAATGCTTATTCAAAGCCACAGATGCCTTGATATTTTCCCCCCATGTATTTTGCCTTCCAGTAGAACACAAAGAGTCTTTCTTCACATTCTTTTCTCTAAATGGTAATAAAAGTTTGAAACTTAACATGAAGCAGAATCAATGAAAGGAAGCCAGTGAATCTAGGAAACCTGGGTTCAGATATGACTCCAAGATGCACTAGCCGTAGAGACTTGGCCATATTATTTAAGCTGCTATTATTTAACCTGATGACATATTAGAAACATCGAGGAAGCTTTAAAATGTGACTGGCCAGTTTGCTTCTCCCTCCCAGGAGTGGGTTTAAATTATTTGGTATGGGCTCTAATTTTATAAAACTTCCTTTGGTGATTCTAATGGCCAGCCATAGATAATAGATTCTTTGGGTTTCAATAGCCCTCTGGTGGCGTAGTGCCTAAGGCACTTGACTGCTAACCAGAAGCCTGACAGTTCAAACCTACCAGCCACTCCTCGGAAGGAAGCTTGGACAATCTACTTCCATAGTGATACCTACTCGGAAACCCAAGGAGAGATCACTATAAATCAGATTTGACTCGATGGCAATGAGGTTTTTTTTTTTTTTTTTATCTTTGAAATTACAAATATTCCATCTTTGGAAAAAAAGTATTATCTGAGTTTGTGTTTTAGGATTATTATGAAGATTTTTAAACTATAAAACTGTACAAAATTAATGATGTTAAGACAATATGATGGAAGATCCTTCTACTCTTTAGTAAGCATTGCCTATGTTCCAATTTCAATGTATAAAATGAATAAAAGCATTTCAAAACAGCTAAAGAACAAAATTCGTCATTATCATTATTATTATTTTGGTTTTTTACACACTTTTTTGAGTAAGTCCTGGTTTATTTATTACTCCTGTCAGATTAAATGATAACAATAATTATGAAATATTGCTATTATTAAAAAAATATTTTATTAATGATTTAGACTGTACATGATCAGAAATTCCTTTGCCCTTATTATAAAGTTGTCACTTTGATCACCATGTAAATATCTTGTAATGAATGTCTTGGATTCATTTACCAATTCGATAATCTTTCTCAAGACGTATGTATTGTTATTTTTGTTTGTTTGTTTTTGTGGGTTTTAAAGTAAGAACACATCCTAGAGTTACTGGCTATATATAACACTTGAGGAAGTGTCTTGGGTTGGGTTCCCTAGAAGCAGAGCCTGAGACAGGAATTCAGATGCATTTGTTTATTGGAGGAGTGCTTGCAGAAGAAAGGAAAGAGGGGAATCAGCTTGGGGATAGGGAGAAGCTAAGAAAGGATGTTTTCAAGAGAATTGTAGCTTCCATCTGACCTCACGGGGAGCTCAGGCACGTGAACAGCACCACATAGCTTGTTCCACCTTGAGACAAGGGGCCCAACCTTTTGCACCCCTCTAACTGTCAGACTTTGGATGAGGCCAATTCTCTGGAGAAGAGTGACAGCTCTGACCCACAGCAGCCAGATTCACAGCAACTGGAGAATGGGTGCCCTGGCTGGCAAAAGGACCTTAACAGGGTCCCAGAAGCATTTAATGCATTTAATAAGGTCCAAAGTATCATCTTCACCACTTGCTATTCTGTGTTCATAGTTTTATTCCTTTGAGTATTTAAGAATCTTTGGTAAGATAAAAATATCCTTTGAATTGGTCACGGTCAAAATTATATAGTGGTCTTGTAACAGAAATACCACAAGTGGGCTTAAGAATTAGAAATTTATTTGCTCATAGTTTAGGAGCCTAGAAGTCCATATTCAGGGTGGTGCCAACTCTAGAGGCAGGCTTTCTGTCTGTTGGCTCCATTCTTGTCTCAGGCTCTCTTGCTCCCCACGCCTTGTCTTCTAATTTGTTGCAATTGTGCTGGCTTGCTTGCTTCCTTCTTTCTGTATCTACTCTGCCACTTTTATGTATCAAAAATCATTCAGTTTAAGATACAACCTACACTGATAAGGCTTCATTGACATTAAAAGAAAACCCTGTTCCCAAAAGGAATTACATCCCAAGGTATAAAAACTCCATTGTCATCTATCTAATCGATTCTGACTCAGTGACCTTATAGGACAGAGTAGAAGTGCCCCATAGGGTTTCCAAGTCTGTAACCTTTGTTGTTGTTGTTATGTGCCCTCGAGTCTGACCCGACT
>NW_006921814.1:3154289-3157727 GCF_000298275.1 Orycteropus afer afer | reverse complement strand
TTTTTTTTTTTTTTTTCCCAATTGAAAGAGAGTCTAATGCTATTCTGGGACTTTTGTCTCAAAAGATGATTAATTTAATGCAATAATCTAGAAATTACCCATTGGGTCAATATTCTGTGGATTCCTCCTCAGTCAACCAAAATAAGAAGTTGTTGATTTGATAATCAGAGTGGAAAACATTTGTTCACTTCCTTACAATCTTCCCAGACAGGATGCCCATCAGATTTTCATCAGCCTTGCAACACATTCTTCTGGCATAAAATATGATTTCATGAAATAGGAATGGAACTTTTTTCCAAGGTCACATGAAGCAAACTGCAGGTGTGAGTCAGGATTTTTGCACTCCCCCCAACCATTGAAGACTGCTGTCCATGGAAACTCCTGCCAGCAGCTGCCGAATCAAAAGGGGGATTCAGAAAACCCTCACTTTTCTTGTCATCAATAGGTTCTGTAAGCAAGAAAAATGGTCTGCATTATGGAAGTACTGGTATTTTGATCATCTTGAAACCTTAGATTTAATACTGGAAAATTTACAAATTTGCAAGAATCAACACACCCACTTATTTCACTTCCTCATCTTTTCCATTTTGCAGGTGTTCCTACATGCCTACTCCACCATTTGAGGTTTGCACTATTTTCCACTCAAAATATTAAACATGAACTAGTGTTTTATTAAATATTAAGAAAGTGCCATTTTAGCTAAAGATATACTGAGTTTAGAAATATGGCTATAAATATGCTGACCTTCATCTAGATACAAAGTATATGGTAAGCCATGGGCTCCTTGGAATTTCTCCTTTATGGGTGATAAATTTTCTATTCTCTATACATAGCCATTTTGGTGCTGTCCTGAGGAAGAGGGAAGTTTTGGATAGGTGAAGTCTTTGGTTAAGTAGCAGAGCAAAGTTACTTGGTATTATTAAACATATGGCTTGCTTCAATACAGTGTTCTCACCTACTCGTTCTCTACCTTTCCTTTCCCTGACCATGTGAAAGATGAGTCTGACATGTCAAACACTAGCCTGTATGTGAGATATCCAGGATGAAGCCAGGTTGTGGCAGAACTGCTATAACACCAGTACTGAGCGTAACTCCATCTCTTTCTTTTTGACAAAAGAAGCACATACCAGTATGTAGTGAATTTGAGGGAATTTGGAGCTGATCAAGAAAAAAGATAATACCATGAGATAGCGTTGCAAAACAACCCTTTTATTGGAGCTGACATAGTGACAGCAGCTGCGTTGACAGCTGCCACACTGACAGCCACATCCAGGGAGTGGTCCCATGTAGCAGAAGATCTGCCAGAAGCAAGTGGCACAGGGAGCCGCAGAAAGGAAAGAGGGCAAGAGAAACCACAGAGAACAGGAAAAGGGGACAAGCTTACTTGCATATTATGTTATGTCCTTCTGCAGCAAGATGCGGAATCTCTGGGTCAGAGAGCTCTGAAGGACAGCAGCATCAAAAGGTCATTATAACTACAGGTTTTGATTTTAACTATGGCTACCAGATGTTAGGTGCAGTTTCATAGGGCATGGAGAGCAAGTAGGCTGTAAATGGCTAAGATTCTGCTTACTTTGGCTATTTTAAAAACAGCTGGATGTGTACATATTTTAGTTTGGCATGGGTGAAATTTGTTGAGCTAATAGAGCCTAGCTTGCTATGAAGAAATAAGTAACTTGAGGCCAATACACAGAGATCATCTTTGACTCATATATATAACACAGTGGAAGAGAAGGAGATTAGAAATCTTAACATAAGGGATAATCTTGAATTGTAGTTATTAGGTGCCATCAAGTCATTTCTGATTCATAGTGACCCAATGTCCAATAGAACAAAGAACTGCATGGTCCTATGCCATCCTTAAAATCAAAATATTTGAGCCCAGTGTTGTACCCACTGTGTCACTCCATCTTATTGAGGATCTTCCACTTTTTCACTGTCTACTTTACCAAGCATGAGGTCCTTTTCCTGAGATTAGTCCCTTCTGATAATGTGTCTCTGGTGGCAGAGTGCCTAAGGCATTTGACTGCTAACCAGAAAGCTGGTGGTTCAAACCCACCAGCCACTACTGAGAAGGAAGATTGGGCAATCTACTTCCATAGAGATATCCTATGAGCCTCAGAAACCCAAGGAGGGGTTGCTATGTGTTGGGAAAGACTCAATGGCAGTGAGTTTGCTTTTTGGTTTTGATAACGTGTCCAAAGTAAGTGAGATGAAGTCTCTCGATTCTCACTTCTAAGGAGAATTCTGGCTTGAATCTTGAATCAGTACTCAAAATTCATTTGAAAATATTTCTCCTATAACTATTATAAGTAACGGATGACTTGTGCTGTATACTCCAATGCACCAAGGCACCACAGATACTCAAAATTATAGCAACAGGCTACTTACAGGAAACAATCAACAGTTCAGCACCAATTCCTAAACATAGCCACGAGAGGTCCTGTGTTCAGTGGGGGCAGGACCAAAGTGGGGTCAAAAGGTGCGCTTCTATCTGTGTGGACTTGGATAAATATTTCCAAGTTTTACTTCAAAATCATGAGACTAGATTAGATGATTTCTGAACATGAGATGTTCATAAGTGTTAGATGATTCTTTGAACAGAATCAGATAATGACAGGGTCTTAGATAAGCAGTGATCAACTAAGTTAGTAGCCCAATGACGTAGGCACTGCACCACAAGAGCTCCTTATGTATTCCTCAGAGATCAGCTAATTGTGCACTTGGTCAGAGGATTTGCATGGATTACCTCCAATGCTTTTAATAATTGGGAAGGGTGAGTAACACAACTAATTGCCACTTATCAACTATCTTATTATCCAACATTTCACATTTACACCAATAGTAAAAAATCTAGTATCTGACTATTTTGTGCATTAACAATGTACATCTAGCAATAGAGTGCTAAAGGGCAAAGTGTGAGTAATGGTGGTTGTGATGGTTAATTATGTGTCAACTTGGCTTGGCCATGATTCTCAGTGGTTCTCATGATTATGAAGCAGTTATAATTTGGCAGTTACATAATGATGTGATAATTATGTGATCTGATGTAGTCATCTTCTATTTTAGCATAACATCAATGTTTGTATAACAACCTGGTCTTTGGATCCTAATCACGTTAATAAGTGAAGAATGGCTGTAATCTCATTTTACAGATGAGGAAACAGATTCAAAAGGTTAAGGGACGTGATTAGGTTAGACAGCAAACCCATCTGTCAAAGCCACATATTTTCAAGCACACTACAGTTTTGGCTGATCTAGAACTTGAGCACAGGCTCTTCATCTTTTGAATTTTTAAAATTTTATGAGCATCCTAAGTGTCCAACAATATGCAACTGTAAATAAATTACAATATAGCTACAGAATGCAATATCACTAAATTAAAATGACATGAACCATTCAAATATATTATTGAGTGAATGGCAGATAATAAAATAA
>NW_006921814.1:3151290-3154153 GCF_000298275.1 Orycteropus afer afer | reverse complement strand
GACTTTCTAAATTTTCTAAATGAATAACTGTGACCTTGGGAATGTTGTTTAATCATGTTGATCTTCAGTTTGCCCACATGTAAAAGGAGGAGAAGAATGGTACCTATCTCTTTGGGTAGTTATGAGGGTTAGATGACAAAATCTTGTATTCACCTCATGCCTCACCCATTACATGAATATCAATCCATGCTTTATAATATTTTTTTCAAGAAAAAAGAAAAATGAATTTTAAATGAGTTTTATTTTTCTCCATAACTTCTGTATAATATTTATTTTAAAGGTCAATTAAATTAAATTAATGTTGAAATTTTTGAGAAAGTGCCATCATTCCAGCAAATAATTGCATCACTGAGAGGTATAGGCCAAACAAGGCGGGGCTATAGATTATTTTTATGAAGTCCAAGACTTCAAGTACTACCACATTTGATGCTATATAATTAATACATGAAAGTAACTGAGATGGGAGTGCAGCAGAATCCCCAGCTGGAGATGAAGCTGTGTTGTTTTCCCTGGGATTTAGGTTATATCCTGGAGACTGGTAAAGGCCACCTCTTATGTATCTGCCTGAAGGACTGGGGATTCTTTTGGGAAATAAACGGTATTGAGAAGATAATGCACCTTCCACTTTCAATAAAAATCAGTAGGTTGTTTGGAAGAGAGGATTGATTTTAAGCTGTGCTTACCATACTTTTGTTAAGCAAGTGGAGTATTCAACAAACTATCCTTTAAGGGATTATGGTGCAGAGTTGGCTTTAGGACAGGAAGTCATGTGGAGTCATATATGGAAATTTAATAAGATTGTAAGCTCTCTACCTGGAGCAACAGCATTCATGGATCAGTAGGTCTATTTGTCTGCTGCTCTGAAATATTTTAAAAAAGAATATTTGCCTTTTTGTTCGGTAAATTCTAAAACCAGGTAATGTGACCTCCTGAGTCAACGAGATACTGTTAAGATCATAGAGAGAATGCTAAATCAGCAACAACTTTCCTTCATTAATCTACCTAAAAAACAGTGCTGCAAAAAATCTTTTCTTCATGTTTTCATTTTTCCCAGTGTCTTTTCAAGATGAGCCCTGACAGATAGTTGAATGACTGCCCTTTGGATGGTGAATGCAGACAGCTGAGCAAAGGGCCTGTGAGTTCTGAAATACAAATCAGATGACATTCTTATAACTTAATTATCTCAAGTTCCCTCACATTCTTTTATCTGTCAACATTACCATATTAAAATTATATCATGCCTGAAATGTTTTTTCCTGCAGTCAAAATCACTACAGTTTACAGTTTTTTTTTTTCCTTTTTCAAATAGGTTGCTATTTCATTAGATAGTTGTTTTCTTTTTATCATCCATCAGGATAAAAGCTGGCATAACCTTGGGTGTAAATATTTACTATCAATGGATTAGTGTTTATATGGCAATACAATCATTGACTACAATTTGAAACCTGAGCAACCTGAGAGCTGTGGACTGTCATCATACAAAACCAAAAAACCAGTAACAAGCCTGTAGGATAGAGTAGAACTGCCCATAGGATTTCCAAGGCTGTGAATCTTTTGAAGCAGAACAACTGGTTGGTGCAAACTGCTGAACTTTTGGTTAGCAGCTGAGCACTTTAACCATGGTGTTACCAGGGTTCCTAAAAGCATATGGAATGGGGAAATGGAAAAGACCATGATGCTTTCTCATCAGTTGTCAGAGTTTTCCTGGTCTCAGCAGGAAAAGATATTCTGCCATAAACATCACAGGGGTGTGTCATCCCAATTTTACAGGTAAATTACATATCACCAGGTGTGCTGCTCTTGTGATCCCCTAATCAGTATCCATCTCAGCTACATCTCCCACATGTTCCTGGAAAGACCTAATCCCTCACACATCTGCACTCTGTCTCATTTCTGCTCCTAAAAAGAGGAGATGGGCTAATGGCAGTACAGACAGAAAATTGTTTTCAGAAGGAGTTGGGAACAGAGCTATACAGACATAATATCTTCCAGACCAACTTTTTGTCATTTGGGGAATCATAACAGACACTCACTCAGACAGAGGGATTTTCTCCCCCTTTTTCTATTCCTCTTTAGGGGCTGACTTCTTATAATATCTCTTTCTTTTTGGCTTTTCAAGCAAGAGAGACCCATCTTAACAGGTTAAAAGAGCACCTTCTATCAATCATCTTTACTCAAATTTTCCTAGGTCTGCACTTCTCTTCAATCTGTGATAATCCTAGGTTCTCAGATCTCATTTCCTTCTCACACCTATTTTGTCTTCATGTTCATAGATCCAAAATACCTTTGTTAATACCTGATTTCTACTTCAACTCTTCAATAATGGATTGAGATTCTGGGTCACTTCAATTATGTACTTTCCTTTCACGTTCTCGTCTGTCTACACAGCCTGATCATTTGAACCTGTTAAAAATCCTTGGCTTTGTCTCAGCTTTCCTTGTCAAGTAAAATTTTCTTTATTATACAAGTTCCAATTCTTCACTCACTTTTGAGAGAAAATATATGCTTGCCATTCAGATCCAACTTGCGTCATTCATATTTGTAAAGTTATCCACATCTCCCAAGTCTCAATTTTACTCACTTTGTTTTTAAGTTTTCTAATTGTATTTTAAGCTATTCTTGGGCAGTTTTTCCTCCACTGTTCTAAAGTTTTAAACAAACATTTGTTTTCTCTCTTTGGGAAAACTTTTATTCTTTTTTTTTTAATGCATTTTATCAAAATATCATTTGTTGTTGTTGTTGTTGTTGTTGTTGTTATGTGCTGTTGAGTCAGACTTGACTCATAGTGACCCCTCCTTGGGTTTCCAAGGCAGTATCACTACAGAAGTAGATTGCCCAACCTTCCTTCTGAGGAGTGGCTGGT
>NW_006921814.1:3150006-3151105 GCF_000298275.1 Orycteropus afer afer | reverse complement strand
CTTTCCTTGACCCTCCACAACAATGAACTAATACTATATTTGTCCTGTGATTGACTTACTTCACTCAGCATAATGTCCTCCAAGTTCATCCATGTTATGCAGTGTTCTGCAGACTCTACACTACTCTTTAGTGCTGCATTACATTCCATTATGTGTGTGTACCATAGTTTTGTCATCCACTCTTCCACTGATGGGCACGTAAGTTGTTTTCATCTTTTTGCTACTGTAAACAGGGCTGTGATGAACATGGGTGTGCATATATCTGTTCCTGTCCTGGCTCTCTCCTCTCTAGGATATACACCTGCTAATGGGATTGCTGGATCAAGTGGCATCTCCAATCCCAGCTTTCTAAAGAATCGCCATACTCTTTTCCACAGTGGTTGTATCACTTCACAGTCCTACCAGCAGTGTATGAAAGTCTCAATCTCTCCACATCCCTGCCAGCATTTGTTATTTTCTGTCTTGTTGAACCTTGCCATCAGTGCTGGGGTGAAATGGTACCTCATCGTTGTTTTGATTTGCATCTCTCTGATGGCCAATGATCATGAGCATCTTTTCATGTTCTGCTGGCTGCCTGAATATCCTCCTTGTCTTCTGTCCATTTATCAATTGGATTGTTAATTCCTTGCTATTGAGGCATCAGAGTTTTCTATAAATCTTAGAGATAAGTCCCTTTCCAGACAAGTATGAATTTGTTGCTGTCATTTTTGTTATGTGCTTTTTCATGATGTTGATTTCTTTGTTCCATATAATTTTCTGTCTGAGCTCATTTTGTTTGTGAATCATGTTATCACTTCCTTCATTGCTATTGTTTTACTGTGTGCTAAATATTTGTGCTGCTCCTCTTTTTTATTTTGATGTGAAGGTTTATCATTTTTCTTGGACATTACCCTATGATTTATAGTTTTCTTCCCAAGTTTAGAACTGTCCGTTCTATCTTGTAGCTGTCTTGGCTTCCCTACCATTTAGAAGATCTGTAACCATACGATGTTTTCCTTCTTTTTGGTTTGTAGTTGTCCTCATTTCTCAATTGATGTCTCTGGTTCCCTGTTTACAATCTTGTAGGCTTATTTACTTTGGATACTTCCATAGCTGGGTT
>NW_006921814.1:3134394-3147911 GCF_000298275.1 Orycteropus afer afer | reverse complement strand
TTATTTGTCTCTTCCTGTTCTGAAATTCCAATCACACATAGGTTATTCCTTTTGATGGTATCCCACATGAATCTTAGGCTTTCTTCATTTGTTTTGATCTTTGTTATGATTGATCCCTTTCCAAAGATGTATTGAGGTATTTGTCTTCAATCTCACTAATTCTGTCTTCCATTGATTCAATTCTACTCCTTTGCCCATTCAATGTCTTATCTATTTCTGAAAATTTCATATTAATCTTCTGGGTATCTATGTGTAGATTTAGTATCATTTCTAATTTTTCACTTATTTTGTCATTATTTTCTTGTATTGTCTTCCAAATTATTCTAGGGTTTTCTCTGTGTTGTCCTCAGTTTTGTCAGTGTTTTCCTTGATATATCTCTCAATTTGTTGAAGCTAAATAAATATAATTCTTTTGAGTTCCTTATCAGGTAGTTCCAATGCTGTGTCTTCCTCTGGAATGTGTTTTCGGTCTGTATCCTGGTCCCTTGTTTCTCCTGCTTTATAATACTTCTTTGTGTGTGCTGTGATGCTCTGTCATCTCCAAGGCATTGTGATGTTTTTGTGTTTGTATTTAATTGGTGATCATATGTTGGAGTGACTTTCCCATGATTTTTGTTTTCTTTGGATGTTATCTATGTAAGCAGGGTACTGTGTTGTGCTCCTACATCCGTTAGTTGGCAGCACTTATACATGCACCACCTGTTTCCATTCCCATTGTCATCCTCCTGTATGTCCCTGCCACCCTTAGCAAACAGAGCCTATTCTTAGGTCTGTGGAATCCAAATGAGAATGCTGTTGCTTTACAATCCAAAATGGCCACCGCTTGTAAAGATTCAAAATGGCTGCACTCTCTGTCACTTTAAACATCCAAAATGACCAATGCTTGTAAACAATCAAAATAGCTGCACCCTCTGGCCAGCTGAAAGTCCACAGCTCAGGTTGTCTCCCTCCTTGCTGTTTCTCTTCCTAGTCACAGGCCACCAGCACAGTCATCCCTGCAGCCCTTGTCAACCAGAGCTGATCTTTAGATCATTTTTCAGGTTCCAACACCACTTGGAAATATTCAGGCTGTTGGTCCCATCAGAGTAGCTGACAGTCCACTGCTCCAACTATCTTCATACTCACTGTCTTCATTCAGGTTTTTCCACTAGTTGGTGCCTAGTCTGCTTCTGTATACTTCCTTTCAAAGCACAGGGCTCCAGGATTATCTTCTGTATCTGTCAATTGATTTCTCTTTTCTTTGTTGAAGAGAGTCTATGTAGCTATGTAGCTTGCCTGCCTATTCCTCCATCTTACCAGAAGTCCCTCAAAACTTTCATTCTTAAGATGAATTTGTTTGTAATATTTTGGGGGCCACAGGAACACTCAGTGGGGAGCTGGTTCTGCCTTAGAACTTGGTTATTGGTAAGAAATACATAAATAACCACACCTAGCTTCATTACCAGAAGAATACAGCGAGTGTTCCTCCTTCCCCAAGAGAAAGGAGAGCCAGTCGAAACCCAAGGAAGAACTTAACATTGTGATTGTACTGCAGAATCCACAGGGACACATCTTCATCTCTCTCTCTCTGTGTCTCTCTCTCAGTAGCTTTTGCATTGTAAATTTTGGTCAATGACATGAGACAAAGTATATGTGAACTGCTGTATGAAAAGTGAATTTACTCTGTAAATCTTCATCCAAATCAAAATAAAATTAAAAAAAAAAAGTGGTTTGTTCATTCTTTTTGGCAGTCTGTCATATATTCAATATTCCAAAACTCAAAATGTATCCATTCTTCTTCTGTCTACTTTTTCATTGTCCATCTTTCACATGAGGTTGAATAATTATCTATAATTCCTTATTGTATTAAGTTCATGTGGTATTTATATCTGTTTGGTATTTAATTTATTACATCTATGGCTCTGTCCAGGAGTAGCATGTCATTAATGCATTTAGAAGCTTGGTTCTGTTTTATTTGCATGTGACCATTCTCTGTCTTTGATCCCTTGAGATATTTATCACAAGCTAGACTAAGAACTTGCACTTAGCCATCACTCCTCAAAGACAACGAACCACACAGTGTGGACCTTATCTACACATCACTATGGTTTATAGGGTAGAAAGTAAGACAATGTGATATTTTCAAACTGTAGCACTTATAAGGGAGCTCTGGTAGCATAGTGCCTAAGGCACTTGACTGCTAACTAGAAGGCTGGAGGTTCAAACCCACCAGTCACTCCTCGGAAGGAAGATGGGGCAATCTACTTCCATAGTGATACTGCCTGGGAAACCCAAGGAGGGGTCACTGTGAGTCGGGTCCGACTTGACGGCAAACAACAAATTATAAATAATTTCTGCTGTTTGATTATTTTAAAAACATTATAAACCATGATTCTTTATCATCTGACTTTGTATACTGTTTTGTATTCTCATAGATTTTGTTTTAGAATGTGAATGACTTTACCTATTCATGTTTTCCAAAGTTTTAATAAATGCCCCATAGATATTTCTTCTCTTATCCACCAATATTCTTTGATGTGTGTAGTACAGGTGGGATAAGAAAGAAATAGAAGTGGATGCTTGTTGAAATAAAAGGAAAAAAAACTTGAAAACAAAATTGATGTATAAAAAGAAGAGAGAGACAAAAGGAAAGTAAATAAATATGATATGGACTGTGTGATGGTAATAAAATTCTGTATTTTTATGACAAAACTTTTATTAAAATTTTTTAAATACATGCTATTTGTATCAACTCCTGATCTTTAAAGTATTCAGGGTATTTAAATCCCTAGTCATGGAATAAACTGACAATAGAAAATGTCAGAGCCATCATTTGAAGAAAAAATGCTCATAGCACTTCCAAGAGATTAGGATTGAATGTTTCTGATATTGAATACAAAGGATTCTATGCTATATATATATATATATATATATATATATATATATTTTTTTTTTCCTAGATTGGGCTTATTGAGAGTTCTATTAGTGTTAGAAGTAAGAACAGAGAAACAGTGAGAATAAACTGAAGGGAATGAGAGAGATCAGGAGGTGGACAAAAAACTTTTGTATCATTGGCTAGAAAAGTTTCTCAGGAAATTTGAGAAACCTAAGCTGGGTCTTGTCTCTAGGAAACTATGATCACCTTAGAAAACAGGAAAATGCCTAGTTTGTCATTTCAAAACACATGGCTTACCAACAATTTTGTATTCATAGTTAAGTATCACACAAAAGTAATTACTTCATTCTGCTACATGACATTGTTTACTCCCTATTGAATTTTGGCTCTATCCTTGGTTCTCATTGCTCAACTTTGGTGCTCTGGTGTTGCCAAACTCCCAATAGTTTGACTTGCTCCAGTATGATCTGAAGATTGCTCTGGCTCCTGTACGTGACT
The DNA here is from genome assembly GCF_000298275.1 of Orycteropus afer afer. Lineage (NCBI taxonomy): Eukaryota > Metazoa > Chordata > Mammalia > Tubulidentata > Orycteropodidae > Orycteropus > Orycteropus afer. The sequence continues at coordinate 3,144,538 of NW_006921814.1, read as the reverse complement.
CAGCTGTTGGTTCATCCACCTCTGGCTTTCCCAACATCTGACTTCTTGGCCCAGAATGTTTGAACTTTGGACTTTGGACTATTCCAAATGGTTGCTGTCTCTAAAATGGAACGAACTTTATTCACTCACTGACAGAAAACAGGTTTCAGCTCTGGTTGTTTCCTTCCTGGGTTCTTTCCTCCTGAAGGTCACCAGCTAAAATACATAGTGACCTATTTCTACCTGAATTTCTGTGCTCCCACACTGCCCACTATGATATGCATTAGCTTTTTAAGTTCCATCTATTTTGTGGCATGTAACAAAAATTATATAGCCCTCTCTGCCTTTCCCAGTCTCTAATACATTCAGGCATGACAACAATCTGCCAACAATTAAATTTAGAGAGTCAATTATACACTTGTAATTGAGTGTTCTCATAATCATAGTAAACATTTGAGGGCTTATAAGACAAATATGTCAACGTTTCTGGCTTTAAGGAGCTTATATTAAGCTTATTGAGACAAAAGTTAAGTGTATATAAATGGATTGGCTTTATTGTACAAAACATACATTGCTCCAGTCTAACACAGGAGTAGAGAAAAGCTCCCAGGAGAAGATACTCTGATGGAAGGACAATAATTCAATCAGATTCTGACATTTCCTTAGTTGACAACGTCTCCTTGTATATTGCTTCTACTACTTTAGTCTATGTCACATTTCCATTTTCTCCAGACCAAGCACTGAACAAAAATTCCTTTTCATATTCTCTTTATATAGTAGAGATAGGTTTTCACTTTCCAAATGTATTACTAAATAGTAGGGAAAATAGAATGTTAGTAAGCAACCACAAAAACAACAACAACAAAATCCTGGCAATTTATTGCATGGTTTTCCAATTGTGATGGTATTGAAGGAGGGAGGGAGGGCAAAGATTTTTGCAGAATTAGTATATGGCAAGGGGAATTGTAAATCACGAATGACACATCATGGGTCACGGCTAATTCTTTCCTCTGCTCTTATGAGCCCCAGCATAAAAGTGAAAGTTTCCAAGCTAAGGATACTAGCAAAAGAAACAAAGACAATCCAAACTGAGTTCCACATGCTAACACAGCCTTTACCACAGAATCACCTATAAGCTGAACCACTTATGCAACACCTTTATTAGTCTCTTTCCTTTTCACTCTTAACCCGCATTTTGGTTATGTGGTCATTGTAGACCAGCTTGTTTTCTAGTCTCTGGAATCCACCCATGTGAACACCATTCCCCATTGAAGAACAGACAACAACTAATAAAATCAAGCCATGTTTTACTTTAAGCCTCCCAACATATTCCAGGGAAATTCATTTCAAATTTCCCTTCCAAAATCTTGCCTATTTGATGACTGATTTATAAGCACTGAGCTCCAAATAACACTTTATCACTTCCTGGATTAAGTTTTCAGTTTTTCCTACTTGTGGGAACAGATTCTGGTATCTTTACCACCTGCTCAAGAAAATTATCTTGCAAATATCTAGATGGAAATATTCTAAGCATGGAAATGGTTTAGTAATATAACTCTAAAATAGACATTATGATATAAAAACTGTAATAACTATCTTTTACCGTTGATGTACTTACTTGCCTCTCCAAATACCATTACCAAAAAAAGCAAATTGTTTGGATATGTCTAGAATTCATTACAAGTATATGCAATATACAATGTTAATGTCTGTTTATTCCAGTTTCCATATGCAACTAATGATGCTAGAATATGATGACAGGTAGTCTAGCCTTCCTTGGCAAACCTTTAACTGGCTGTTTTCAAGATCTGTAGCCGTTTTCTCTTAGGCTGCATGATCTTTTCTTCATCCTGATGGAAAGACATATCTACCACAATAGTATTCTGTTCTTAAGGAATCCATCTCCAGGCCACTGTTAGTAGGTTCAAATACAGAATTTCAAGAGGAAGCAGAGAGAGAAAACTGTCCCTTTTTCAAAGCACTTTGTCTATAACAGGAGGTGGGCATCTATCTGTTCTTCTGCCTACTTGATCCTCATTCCTACAGAGCTATGGACCCATTAGTGATTAACACTTTCTTTGACTACATGCATCTACCTGCTCAGTCACCTTCTAAGTATCTCCTGAATGTTTATTGTTTCCACTAACTTTGAGCTCTTGCCACCTTCTTCTCTTACATGTTTGCCTACTTGAATTTGGAATCACCTTCTGCTTACCTTTCCTGTTCACATGGATTCTCCTTTCTGGTCCTGAAACTATAGTCCTTGTTCTGCTGCCACTCTTAAATGGAGAGTAATTTGCTTTTCAGGTGACTGAATATTAGAATTGTCTGTCTGCCATTATTGACTTCTCTCCAACAGTATTTATATAAAATCCTATCTCTTTCCCTGGTTATAGCTACATTACTTCAGTTTTCTCTATGGTGATTCATCAGGAATCCTAGTAATTTCATCTTCATATGTTAGTTTCCCACCACTTATCTGTCAGTTGTACTGTAGTGGCTTGAATGTTGCTATGAGACCAAAAGCTATGTCACCAGTATTTCAAACATCAGCAGGTATCCACCAAGTTTCCAGACTACACAGACTGGGAAGAAGAATGGGACCACTGAAAACTTTTCTAGTTTTTCATTTATTTTGTTATTTTGTTCTTATATTTTCTTCTGAATTTGTTCTAGAGTTTTGTCTGTGTTTTCCTTACATTTGTCAGTATTTTCCTTGATTTGTCTCTCAATCCATTGAAGGTACCTAAGTATAACTCTTGAATTCCTTATCAGGGAGTTCCAATGCTGCTTCTTCCTCAGGGATGTGTTCTGGGTCTGTGTCCTGCTCCGTTGTTTCTACCACTTTATCTTGCTTCTTTGTGTGGACTGTGATGGTCTGTTGTCTCTGAGACATTGTGACTTTGTTGTGTTTATATTTAATTGGTGATTGTATATTGGAATGATTCACCCAAGATTTTCATTTTCTTTGTGTTTTTTTTTTTAATTTTTATTTATTTATTTTAAATTTATCTGAGTAAACAGGGTACCGTGCTCCTCTATTTGCTAGTTGGCAGCACTTATGCACTCACCACCTGTCTCCTGGTGGGTGTGATAGAGAATGAGAGTGACTGCACAGGTCTCTGTTAACTGTTTGTGAAGAGCAGTTGAGGGTGAGTCAGGCTCTTATTTGTGATTGTGTATTGTTGGCTAGTTGGTGCAGAAGGAAGTGATGGCTCTCACTCAGTAAGTGGAGCTGTAGGAGGTGAAGGAGGGGTTGGGTCTCATGGGCACAGTTGTTATCTCCCACTCAGTTAAACCAAAAACAACAATAAAAAAAAACCTCAAAAAAGTAAAAGCAAGTGAACAAAAACACACCACATAAAGACACAGGAACAAGCATCAAAAAGAGAAAAGAGAAAGAGAAAAAAAAAGAGAGGAAAGGCAATAAATGATAGAAAATATTTAAAGAAATACTTTAAAAAGCCAAAAGAAATATGCATAGAAAATGGGAAAAAAAAGAAGAAAAAAAAAAACCCACAATATCTGGGGAAGGGGAATAAGAGAAAAGAGGTAGAGTAGGAGAATAATGAAGAAAAAAATGGGAAAAATGCAAAAAGAAAAACAAGGAATGAGGAGAGCCATGAGAAAGAAAATGGTAACCAGGAACAGGGAAGAGAGAAAAAGCTGAGAACTAGAACCTGGAAAGGGATGAAGAAAGAATAATAATAAAAAGGACAAAGAAAAAGAAAAAGAATAACTTGAAAAGAGACAAAAACAAACAAACAAACAAACAAATCTGGGCAGGGTGGGGCAGGACACCCAGGCTCCATCAGAGCACACAGACTGGGATGGAATTCCTGCCATCCCACAAGGTGGGTGTGAGTGAGAGATGGGCACACATCCATTCACCAAGAGGGTGTTTGGTATAAGAGTAACAAAAGGAATATCACACCTTTCCAGCCCCTCTTGTACAGAATGTCCTTGTGGTCCCCAACAAGTAAATGGAGCCTATACTTAGGTTCCTGGTATCTGGGAGAATCCTGTAGCTTTAAATATCCAAAATGGTTGAGCCACTTGTAAACATTCAAAATGGCTGCACCGTCCCGACAGCAAAAAATCCACAGCTCAGCCCATCTCTCTCTTCACTGCTTCCCCTTTTATTCACCAGCCACCAGTGCAGTTCTCCATGCAGCCTCTGGCTACCAGGACTGATTTTTTGGTTAATTCTTAGGTCCTAACACAAGTTGGCAATATCCAAGCTGTCAGTGCCATCAGGATCACTGACAGACCACAGCTCTATATGTCTCCTTTTTTGGTGTTTTCATGCAAGTTCTTCTACTAGTTGGAGTTGAGTCCACTTCTGTATCCTTCTTTTCAAATCTCAGTTCTCCAGAGTTATCTTCTATATCTGTGTTAATTGGTTTCCCTCTTCTCTGTCTATTCCGCCATCTTACCGAAACTTCTGGCCATTGAAAACTTCATGAATAGCAGTGAAACACTTTCTGACATATTACTGGAAAACTTTATGAAGAGCAGTGAAAAATTGTCTGGGATAGTGGCAGAAGATGAGCCCCTCACATCAGAAGGCACTCAAGATATGACTGGGAAAGAGCTGCGTCCTCAAAGTAAAGGGAATCTTAATGACCTGAATGGAGTAAAGCTTTTGGGACCTTCGTTTGCTGGTGGGACATGACTCAGCATAGGAAGAAACAGCTGCAAACATTTGTTAACAATCAGAATGTGAAACATACTAAGTAAGAATCTAGGGAAATTGGAAGTTGTCAGAAATGAAATAGAACGCATAAAGATTGATGTCCTAGGCATTCGTGGTTTGAAATGGATTGGTATTGGCCATTTGGAATCAGACAATCATATGTTCTACTATGACAGCACTGACAAATTGGAAAGGAATGGGGTGACATTCATCATCCAAAAGAACATTTCGAGATCTATCCTGAAGTACAATGCTGTCAGTGATAGGATAATATGCATATACCTACAAGGAAGACCAATTACTACTACTATCACTCAAATTTATGCAACAAATACTAAAGTCAAAGATGAAGAAATTGAAGATTTTTACCAACTTCTGAAGTCTGAAATTAACCAAATAAACAATGAAATGCATGCATAATTATTGGTGATTGGAATATGAAAGGTGAAAACAAAGAAGCAGCATCAGTATTTGGAAAATATGTCCTTAACTCAAAAAAATGGTTTAAGTGGCATTTGACAAGGAGTCCCCAGAAATTCAAGCTGGATTCAGAGGAGGACATGGAATGAAGGATGTCATTGCTGATAACAGATGGATCTTGGTTGAAAGTAGAGACTACCCAAAAGATGTTTCCCTTTGTTTTATTGCCTGTGCAAAGGCATTCAACTGTATGGATCATGACAAATTATGGATAACATTGCTAACAATGGGAGTTTCAGAATACTTAGTTGTGCTCATGAGGAACCTGTCCATAGACCATGAGGCAGTCATTCAAACAGAACAAGGACATACTGCATAGCTTAAAATCATGAAGGGTGAACATTATGTTTTTTTTTCACCATACTTATCAATTCTGTATACTGAGCAAACACTCCATTTGTCTCAATATAATTTGTTGATCTAGATTATATTGTACATTGAACTATGAGATTTGAGCACTTCCATTTTGAGACAGCTTTCAATATCTCTAAAGGATCTCAAATGTCAAACAGATCCATAAATATAGTATAATATGTTTAAACTTCAATACTTATGATAAGCAGATATCAATGCATGCATTGCTCATGTGAAATCCCTTGTGTGCTCTGATCAGAAGCTAGTGGTCAGGCAGGAGTGTAGTTGAAATTCTTTTGGAATCTAAATATATTAAAGGTTGATGACAAAAGTCTAGTTGATGCTAAAATGAATTATTAGATTTTAATATAATAATTTATTCAGTATCACTATATCAATTAGCAAAAGAGAGGGAGTAAAAAAAGGTTTAAATCTCTAAATTTTCTGCTAATGATTAGCTATTTAAAAATAAGCTCATAGTTTTTATAAGGAATCTATTGTGCGTATTTTTCTTATGTCCCTGTTGGTAAAACAAATAGCAGGATCATTAGATGGTGAACTCTAGAAGTTGCTGTGACTCTGAATGTTGTTCGGTGAATTTTATAATGAATTAATGATATGCTTTCTCTTGGGGAACAGTGGTTATAATAAATGCATATTATCCCTCTTGACACAACTTTCCTACCTTCAAAGAACGATAATAAAACTACATGCTCTGCAAAGTTTGCAGTCTTTCTCAACTATTCGGAAACTTTGGAATATCAAAATATTTAGAAGTACCTTCGCATATAAGTATTTGAATTTTGATGTCCTTTTGATTGACAAAAGATACACACAAAACTCCATTGAGTTTGCAGTAAATGCATGTATGCTACTTCTATAAACATTAAAAAACTAAATAAATAAACTACCCTTGAGTAGATTCTGACTCATAACTGCCTTATAGTAAAATTGCCCCATACAATTTCCAAGGCTGTAAATCTTTGCAGAAGCAGACTGCCTCATTTTATTCCTGTGCAGCAACTGCTGGGCTCGAATCACTGACCTTTTGGTTAGCAGCCAAATGCTTTAACCACTCCACCACCAGAGCTCCTTCTATATACATAGGGATTATAATAGTGAACTGGTATCTTGATTTATCTGTGAGCCTATGATATTTTACTTTTTAAAATAAACCTGTATATATATATATATATATGGTGTGTGTATGTGCGTGTATATATACACACACTTATACATATACATGGGAGATCTGGTGGTATAGTGCCTAAGGCACTTGACTGCTAACCAGAAGTCTGGTGGTTCAAACCCACTAGCCACTCCTCAGAAGGAAGGTTGGGCAATCTACTTCCATAGTGATATCATTGTAGAAACCCAAGGAGGGGTCAGTATGAGTCGGGTCTGACTCAATGGCACATAACAATAAAAACAACAACATATATATACACACCATATAATATAATATGGCATATATCTCTATCTATCTATCTATATGGTATACCAAAAACCAAAAAAACAAACTCACTGCCGTCAAGTTGGATCCAACTCATAGTGACCAGTCCTTGAGTTTCCTAGGCAGCATCACTTCAGAAGTAGATTGCCCATCCTTCCTTCCAAGGAGTGGCTGGTGGGTTTGAACCACTAGCCTTCTGGTTAGCAGTCAAATGACTTAGGCACTACACCACCAGAACTCCTATATATGGTATATATATGTGTATGGTTTATATATATATGGTGTGTGTGTATATATATATGTAATAGTTTATAATTGGAAAAAAAAATTTAAACAAAGAATGTACCTGGATATTTATATTTTGCATCTAATTTCAAACATTTAAATGTCATATCATGGATAATCTAAAACTCATTATGTGGTAATAAATCGTGACTTTATTGATCTCAGAAATGACTGATGATTTTAGTAAGCAACACTCAATGCAGGCATTTTTTAAATCTTTTTGTAATCTTTAAAGTAGACAATTCACTTTTTGATCATAAAGCCTCTTGACTGTCCAAAAACCACACAAAGTTCTGACAAATATTCCTGGGTTGATTTATTAAAGTTCATTAGCAGTCTAATAAGGAGTTATTACATAAATTTGTCATGGTGTTCTAGGCTGTTAGTAAGTTGTGAGTTCATGGACTGTTAGTTCACATTTAAGCTTGTTGTTGTTGTTATGTGCCATCGAGTCAGACCCGACTCATAGCAACCCCCCCCCCATGGGTTTCTGAGATGGTATCACTACAGAAGTAGATTGCCCAACCTTCCTTCCGAGGAGTGGCTGGTGGGTTTGAACTGCCAGCCTTCTGGTTAGCAGTCAAATGCCTTAATCTAGAAAGGGTTATTTTCAGTGGGAGATCTCTGAGGCTATTAAATAAAAAATACAATCTTAAATACTAATTTTACTTCAATAAAATATAAAGGCAAAGCTTTATTTTAATGAGTTTATTTATATAGATTATACAAAATTATATCTTTTATAAATGTAACCAATAATTCCAAATGCAAAATGGATATAACAGGTGTTAGTTAACAAGATAATCATGTTAAGAGTATGGAACTTTGAGCCTATTGGATTTATGTTTAGAAATTATTTTGTTTGTAAAATAACTTCTGAAAATGAAAATCTATTATCAGAAACTGCATGTAGATAAGGCTAAATTTAGATGTGCATTTAGTTCTAATGTGAGTATTTTATATTAATAAAATTGAAGAACAACTTTGCTATAATCTTCTTTTCTTAGCATTGAAATATTAATATAAAACCTTAGCCTCAAAAATTATAAATTAATACAATCTTTGTGTGCAAAATTTAGTAATTATTTAAGCAACAATTTAATTCTAAATTTACTTTTAAATCTAATGGGGCACATCATAAGGAATTAATAAGTGATTTCATGGTTGGCGAGGAGCTTTATCTCAAATATTTGTTTTATAAAGTTAAGTTTATAAATAGCCTATTGAAATTGGAATCCCCCCCCCCCAAAAAAAAAGGAGAAGTGAGATAGGAAATAAAGGTAACTGTGAAATCACTTTCAAGCCTGGAAATTACATTTCTGTACATTTTGTCATATTTGACTTAAATAATTATGGGAAACTTATACTAAATATATGTTGTTGTTGTTGTTGTTGTTGTTATGTGCCTTCGAGTCGGCCCCGACTCATAGTGACCCCTCCTTGGGTTGCCGAGGCAGTATCACTATGGAAGTAGATTGCCCAGTCTTCCTTCCGAGGAATGGCTGGTGGGTTTGAACTGCCAGACTAAATATATACAGTTTCATAATTTCACAAACTATTAAAGCTAAAGATTAAAATGAAAGATTTTTGTTGTTGCTGGTATTGTCTTAGGCTTTCCTAGGATTGTGTTTAATCTAGAAAATTTTGATGCTTGTAAACTAATTGCCAAAAGATTTGAGTACTATCATTAAATTTATGTCATTATTTACAAAGTATGAGTATTTTGATGTTATTGCACAGCTCAAAACCAAAGATTCTGTGCAGTGAATAGTAAGAAAAACCTACATAGTAAGTACATGGAAAAATTTCACATTAACTATTCCCATTTTCTTCTGGTCTATAGAGCATTTGAGAATTTAAAGAATAAATGAGCAAGAAATATATATCAAAATGTCTTTACTTACTGGTTAAAGTCTGTTGTTGTTGTTGTTGTTTGCCGTCGAGTCGGCCCCAACTCATGGCGACCCCTCCTTGGGTTTCCGAGGCAGTATCACTACGGAAGTAGGATTGCCCAACCTTCCTTCCGAGGAGTGGCTAGTGGGTTTGAACCGCCAGCCTTCTGGTGAGCAGTCAAGTGCCTTAGCCACTATGCTACCAGAGCTAGGCTAGCTGAAATAATGACATGAAATTAACACATGAAAAGTAAGTCTTTTGTTTGCCTGTGAAGATAATATCAGTAACATTCAGAGAATAGATATTAGCCAAGAATAAATGTCCATATTGTATCATCACCTCTGTATTACCTAAGAGAAAAAAGGATAAATTTACCCTAAACCTTTTTAGTTCACCCATTTGTCAATGATTAAATGAAAATCCTTTGAATGCACAAATAAAGTCTTGTTTGACTTTGTATTCTGCACAGGTCCTTGCATTTAGAAAGTATAAAACACTTTTTGCCTGTATAAATGATCCATCCATGACAAGCAGCTATTTCTTGAACTTACTCATTTCTTCCAATATTCTTATTCTTCCCTAGATCACAAAATTAGCATTATTGAGTTTAACTACTCCCCTCTTCACTCTCAGCTCCTTTTGTAGTGTTTGAATCTCCACAACAGTTCAAAGGAACTTAAAAAGGTATGGGTAAATGTTTAGGTTCTGAGTTTCCATCCAGGAGGCTGCATGGAAATCCCAATCCCGTTAGTCTGCTAGCACACCTTACAGAGTACTGAGTGATTTATATGCTCTTCTTGGGAGTTGTTCATGTTGTCCTGCCACCGATCTCAATGGTAATGCCCACTCTCTGACCTGGTGGCCTTAAGACTAAGGGTTAAACCAACTGAATTTGACTTGGCTTTTGCTACTGGTTGCTTCACAGATGTTGCAACTACTCCAAGGTGAGAAAGGCTCTCTTTCCACTGGTCTTTAAATTATTATATTGAACTTCAAAAAAAAAA
>NW_006921814.1:3132330-3133729 GCF_000298275.1 Orycteropus afer afer | reverse complement strand
TTTTTTTTTTTTTCTTTTTTTGTCTGCTTGATAGCCCACCCCTTCAACTGGTCTTTGAAATCCTCCTCTTGTCTGCAGAATATCCTCCTAGTTGGTTTTTAAAAGCTTTACAGATCATATTATGTTTGCTTATTTTCTAAGGAGTTTACATTTAATAAATTTGCCCATATTGAAGTAATAGTTATCCCCAACTCTGTTCCTTACCTAATCAGCCTTTGACTTCTTTCTCTGTCTTAAAAATAAAATAAAATAAAATTAAGTTCACAGTATTTCTTTGTTTTATTTTAAGATCATGAAACTAGTTCTCATTTTTCAGGGGCTAATTTTCAAGCTTTTGAATTTTCTAAACACTTGCTGTTTTTCCTGATATTTCTGCTTGCATTTTTGTCAATTCACTGCTCATTAGCACCTCCATCAGGTGGTGAACACATACAGAGAGAAAGAGCAATTAATTTGCTATTTGTTAGAAACTTGAATAAAAGGTTTGGTAGGATAGGACATTAAAATTAATATCTAAAATGAGGCCTAAAATTGATCTGTAGGAAGATTAGCATCTCCCTCCTATAAACGAATATAATGATAACAATTATTGTCAAGTATTTGGCCAGTATGTGATATATGGAAAGGAAATCTTGTTGTCCTTTGCATAGGGAGATGGTGCTGATGACATATTAATGAAAAGAATCTAGAATTTGGAGTGCAATATTCTGTATTAAAATCTTATCTCCCTCCATTATTTTCTTAAGTGATCGTCAGCAAGATGTACAATATTTCTTATTGTTCTCTCTTCTATAATATATAAACAATAATAGATTTTTTATAGGGTGCTGCAATAAATAGATATCACATATAGAAAGGCACTTTTAAAAGTATAAGGCACTTCATTTAATGAAATGGCAAGTATAGGTATAGGAACCAATGATTACGAGTGGTTACCCGGCATGGGAATGAGGAGGAAGAAGAGGAATCACTTTCTTGGAAATCGTGAAATTATGTCTCTGGTGATCGCAATTTGGCATAGATTAAAGATAGTGGTTACACAACTTGATTGATACAACTCATATCATTAAGTCATTGTTTATTGTTACATGCCGTCAAGTGGGTTCCAACTCAAAATGGCCCCATGTACAACAGAATGTAACAAAGACTGGCTCTATGCCATCACAGTCCTGGCTATGGTTGAGCCCATTGTTGCAGCCCCTCTGTCAATCCATCTCATTGAGGGTCTTCTGGTTTTTCACTTACTAGGGAGCTCTGGTAGCGTAGTGCTTAAGGCACTTGACTGCTAACCAGAAGGCTTGTGGTTCAAACCCACTGGCCACTCCTCGGAAGGAAGATGGGGCAATCTACTTCTGTAGTGATACTGCCTCGGAAACCCAAGGAGGGGTCGCTATGAGTC
>NW_006921814.1:3122465-3131690 GCF_000298275.1 Orycteropus afer afer | reverse complement strand
CCAATACTGATGCCATGTTCTTCTTCATATAGTCCAGCTTCTCAGATTATTTGCTCAGCATACAGATTGAATAACTATGGTGAAAGGATACAGCCTTACACACACTTTTCCTGGTTTTAAACCATGTAGTAACCCCTTGTTCTATTTGAATGACTGCCACATGGTCTATGTACAAGTTCCTCATGCAGACAATTAAGGGTTCTGGAATTCCCCTTCTGTGCAATGTTATCCATAATCTCTTACCATCTGCACAGTCAAATGACTCTGTATAATCAATAATACTCAGGTAAACATCTGTCCAGTATTCTTTGTTTCAATCAAGATCCATCTGACATCAGCAATGATATTCCTCATTACATGTCCTCTTCTGAATCCAGCTTGAATTTCTGGCAGTTCCCTGCTGATGTACTGCTGCAACTATTTTTGAATTATCTTCAACAAAATTTTACTTGTATGTTATATTAATAATACTGTTCAATGATTCCCACATTTTTAGATGTAATGATGGGTCTCTCCTTATCCAAAGAAAAGAAGAATGAAGAAATCCAAAGACACATGGAAACAATTAGTCCAAGCGACTGGTAAACCATGCATTCCTCAGCCTATACAACCATGAGACCAGAAGAACTAGATGGTACCTGTCTACCACCTTCAATCACTGGGAGGGTGATCTATGGAGGAGATCCTGGATAGAGTGGGAGAACAATGTGGAACAAAACTCAAAATCATTAAAAAAAAAAAAAAAAGGACCAGGTTTGTTGGTTTGACAGAGCCTGATGGAAGCACTGATGGATGGCCCCTAGTTGCCCTTCAGGTCTGGAAATGAACCCACTGCTGTGGCTTCCAGCCAAACAAAAGACAAGCATATGAGCTGAACATTTACATTAAGTACATACACTCTTTGGAAAGATCAATCATGGGAGAATAGAAGGGCTATGTATGCACAAGGAGACTGCTCAGGGGGCAGGAGTGCATGGGAGGGAAGGGCACAGGGAAGAGGTAACTATTGGGGGGGGGAGTAGGAGGAGAGCTGTTGCATTGTGGTAAATTGTAGTCAATGTCATGAGACAAAGCATATGTGAGCTGTTTTATGGAAAGTGAATTTGCTCTGTAAACTTTCACTTGAGTCACAATAAAAAATTAAAAGAAAAATAAATGTCCACATTCTGTTGCATCACTTTTCTTTGGAATGGGCACAAATATGGATCTCTTTCTGTCGGTTGGCCAAGTAGCTGTCTTCCAAATTTCTTGGCATGAACGAGTGAGCACTTCCAGCATTGTGTCCATTTGTTGAAACACCTCAATGGCTATTCTGTCAGTTCCTGGAGACTTGTTCTTGCCAATTCCTTCAGTGCAGCTTGGACTTCTTTCTATACCATTGGTTCTTGATCATATGCTTCCTCCTGAAATCGTTAAACATTGACCAATTCTTTCTTGATCTAGTGACTGTATTTTCCTTTCACCTTCTTTTGATGTTTCTTGCATCGTTCTGTATTTTATCCATAAACCCACTGCCATTTTGTTGATTCCAACTCATAGCAAACTTATAGGACAGAGTAGAACTGCCCAATAGAGTTGCCAGAGCTGTAAATCTTTACATAAGCAGTTTGTCTTATCTTACTCCCACGGAGTGGCTGGTGGTTTTAAACCATCAACATTTTGGTTAACATCCTATTGCTCTAACCACTGTACCATCAGAGCCAATAGAATCCTTCAATATTGCAACTCTAGGCTAATTTTTTTTTTCATTTCTTTCAGATTAAGAAATGTTGAGCGTATTATTCCCTTTTGATTTTCTAACTCCCGGCCTTTGCATATTTCATTATTATACTTTACTTAGTCTTCTTAAGCCTTCCTTTGAAATCTTCTGTTCAGGTCCTTTACTTCATTTCTTACATTCACTTTAGCTACTCCCCATTCAATAGTAAGTTTCAGAGTATCTTCTGACATCCATTTTCATCTTTTCTCCCTTAATGAACTTTTGCTTTCTTCATGTATGATGTCCTTGATGTCATTCGTAACTCAACTAGTCTCAGTCATTGATATTCAGTGCATCAAATCTAGTCCTCACATGGTCTCAGAATTTAGGTGGAACACACTCAAGGTTGTATTTTGGCTCTTGTGGACTTGTACAGGAGTCGTATTGTAAGTTGTACAGCAAAAATTAAAAAAAAAAGGAAAAAAGGCAAATGTTTTGTTATATATACTTTTACAACCATAGCAACAACAATAACAAAGAGGTTGCAGTTGCTGATACTGCTGAGACACAATCAAACACTTTATGAGATTAGTTCTCTTAGATTGAAGGTTTGGGGACATGGCTCTGTGAGATTGCCTAGTTAATTGGCCTAATACTGTAAAGCATCTGTTTTACCTCCTAGTTTGGTGAGTAGTGACTGGGGTCTTAAAACTTGTGAGTGGCCATCTAAGATACAATTGATCTCCATCCTCGTGGATTGGATCAGCAGTGAAAAAAGACCCAGGGATGGAGAAAAAAATAAAATATAGGTTTAACTGCCTCTGTGAACTACTTGCCTCCTTTGCTATGAGACTTGTACCCTGCTACCATGATTGAATGAATGTTTTGACCAATGACTCAATAGCTCAATATGTATCAAAGGGGGGAAAATGAGAAACAGAATTTCAAAACTTTATGGAATTAACATATACTTTACTCATTGAGACTAGAGAAATTGCTAAATCTACTGCCCTGAGATAATCTTTATATCTTGAATTGGATCTATTCCCTAAAGTCATTTTTAAACTAAGCAACAGTTTAGCTAAATTAGTAAAGAACATTCACATTTAGCACTGTACTCTATTAAAGAATTATCTATATGAGATCAAATTGATAATAGTATCTCTAAAACATAGATGAGAAACTTAAGGGGGTAGTAAATCTAAGTCAGTGGTGGTAAAACAGTTTGGACAGAGGTAGAGGGAATGGTGAGATAGCATTAAGAATATACTGAATGCTATTGAACTGCACATGTAGAAATTGTTGAATGAGTGTATGTTCGATGGTGTATATTTTCCCACAAAAAAACTATAAGGAATATTCTCATTATTTTATTATTATTGTTACTGTATTACTGTATTTGAATTGACTATGTCGATTTTTTTCACACTTTCTTAGTTACTTCTATGGTGACCTTTTTATAAGATACTTTACAAAGTTGATGGTTATGTCTGCTCTCTGTAGCAATTCCCCCTCCCCCCAAAAAATCAAACACACTGCCATTGAGTCGGATCCAACTTATAGCACCAGAAAGCTGGCGGTTCAAACCCACCACCCTTCTGGTTATCAGCCTAATGCTTTAGGCACCACACCACCAGAGCTCCTTAGCAATAGAACATTTTATTCTCCTTGATAATCTAATTGGTTTTTGGTGAATTAAAGCAACGACCTCAGCCACAAGGCTTTAGTTCACTGAGATACAGCCCAAAGCAAGAAAAATCACTTGATTAAGCATGAAATTATTTTTGCCTAGTATCTGGGTCCATTAGCAGTTTTCATAGTTCAAATTTGTATCTAGACTGTATATTTCCTATCATTGGCATAAGAATCCATATTGAGGAAAAGATTCTTCCTTTTTGTCACATTTCAAATTATCTGAAGCTACTACATAAAGAGACAATACAGAGGGGTAGGGAATGAAAAAAAAGGGGCAAACAGCACATCTATTATTTAAAGACCTTGGAATGTGATGAAAATAGGATGAAATGAGGACTGCTTAGACAGATGATAAGGCTTGGAATATACATGACACTGCAATTAGACACATGAATTATTAAAGTAAAGAACTTACTGACGTTTACTTTCTATCCACTCGATAGATAGAAGGCAATAGAGAACTCTTTTAAAAATTGCATATTTAATTTAGGTAGAATATAAGTAAACAATTCTAAAGAACAAAGTAATTTTTATTGTCTGTATTTAATTTTTGGCAAAACTTAATGAGAAGATTCTAACATGAAGGTGACTTTGAAATCTACAAAACGGTATTTTGAAAGGTATTGAAAACAAGCCCATCTTGCTGTTGTTCAGGTACTCAAATGGAACTAGGTTTTTAAATATGTTTAGTTTTATATTAGTTTTATAGTAAAAGCTAAGTCCAAAAGTGGGAAGTTACATGTCTGGAGAAGTATTTCATTTTATGAACATGTATGTGTGGTGTCTGTGTGCATGTGATATGTATGTGTATGTGTGTTTGCGTGTATATGCACATGTGGACTCACGGGTGATTAGAAAAAGAAGAGAGGATATTATGAGCTGAGATGTGATGAAAGGGAAAAATAGAAGCTTTTTGGAGAAATTGTCAGTCAGTAAGCACAAGGAAACTCTAGAATAGCAAATGAAAGATTTAGAAATGACCACTGAATGTATAAAGTGGGAGCTATTTCTGAGAGCTGACGGGAACATCTGCGTATCTTGGGAGATTTTAGTTCTTTAGCAGAATCCAGGGAAACTCGAGTCTAGATTTAAACAAAGAAAACCATTTTAATTGGAAACTGAAGTTTGAATTTGTGCCCAGGAAAAAAAAAAAAAAAAGACTTTGCTTTGGTTACTAATATGATCCAAACTGTTATAAAAGATAGGCATTCAGTCAGATTTAAAAAAAAGAAGAAGAAGAAAGAAATTAGACACAGACAAAATCTTCACAATACTGGCTTCTTAATGAAGACATTATGGACATTTTTTTTTTCTGTTTTTATGACAATAAGGTAGTATACATGTAACAAAACCTTTGCCTTTTCACCATTTTCCACATGTGCAATTCAGTGATATTAATTATTTTTATCACGTTGTTCTGCCAGCACTAGCATCTATTTTCAAATTCTTCCATCACCCTTAACAGAAGCTCAGTATTATGGGCAATTTTTAATTTCTTCTTTTTCTTTTATGCTTTTGTATTTCTTCTAAGTTTAATGAATTGAACATGTTAATTATGTAATTAGACAAAAGCAAACATTATTTAATAATAAATTTATGATTTTTTTGTACCATGTAATTTGAAGACCCAGGGGAACAATAGAGTATGACTTGAGATGGGCCCCAAAATATGTCAGTTCAATAGGTTGATACCATACTCCACTCAGAATCTAAACAAGATAACCAATAAACTTCATTTTTAAAACCCTCAACAGATAACAGCCCTGTGGCAGAACAAAGCAATCCAAAGCTGTAAATTCCTTTCTCTCTCTTCCCCTTTCCTGCATTATTATCTTTCTCACAGGGATTTAGCTGTATTAATTTTATCCTGTCATTTCAACAGTAGTAGTATCTCCCCTTCTCCTGAATACTGTGACTCAAAGTGTCAGGGGAGGGTGGGTAAAAAACTCCCTCAATCTCTCTTCCACCTTATTTAGCTAAGACAAAGCTGGACTTTCTCAAAAAGGAAGTTCCACTAGGAAATAAAAACATTAAAATAAAAACAAAAACAAAAACAGACATTTAGAAACAGAAATGTTTTAAAGTTCAGCCTTCTGTTTTAATCCTGAAATCAGATCATGGCATGTTCTAGGACCCAAATAAATTCTGCATTGTTGGTGAGAGTCTGTAGGACATGTTAGGATTTGGCATTTCTTGACCATTCTGTTTTGTTACTGTGTTTTCTGCCCTCTTAGGAATTTATATTTTCCTAAAAGATAACATAATTCAATGAACCAGTATGTGATATTAATGGACAATGGTTAAGATGTCAACAAATTACTCTATGCTAAGTTCTTCAAAGAATCTGGTGGAACACTTTGTAATTTTTAAATTAGTAAAGTACATTAAAACAGATTTTTTAGTTCATACTTGTTTGATAGTAACATATGATTGATAATAGACAAAATGATTATATAAATTCTTGTCCAGGCCCTTAATTAAATTTCAGACAAAGAAAGAATGACAGAAGGGGCTTTTTTTTATGAATGCTTTCTCTCCCCTTGATTCTGTTGTTATTTAGTTGCCTTCAAATTGGCCCTCAACTCATGGCTACCCCATGCACAATGGAACCGAATGCTGCCTACCTGGTCCTGTGCCATGCTCATCATTTGCCTGTTGGATTATTGTAGTACAGAGGGTTTTCACTGGTGATTTCTAGAAGTAGATTGTCAGGCCTTTCTTCATATCTTAGTGTGGAAGCTCCACTAAAACCTGTTCATAGCAACACAGGAGCCTTCACTGCCAGACAAGTGGTGACTGCACCTGAGGTGCATTGACTGGGAATCCAATCTGGGTCTCCCACATGGAAGGTGAGATTTCTACCACTGACCCATGGATGCCCTTGATTTTGGCATTACACAAACACTTTACTCAAGTGTACAAATATACTGAGGCCATTATCTTCTTCTTCTCCCCTTCTTCACTCATCCTCTTTCTCCTCTTACCTGGGAACTGGACAACAAACATCACCTTCCCTGGAGTCTGTATCAGTCACATCAGCACCTTTCTCTAGTTAGAATTAGACTTTGAACCCCTTGGTTGAGAACTTTATCTTCTTCTCTACAGGAGCTGTAAACTGTAGGAGGGATGTCTCCATTTGCAATTAATTCAAAAATAAACAAGTAATAACACAATCTGACTCCAATGAACAGCTAAGCATTTCCTGGTTCAAGTAATACTCTCTTATAACAGAGATTCTTTCATAAAGCCACAAGGAACATCTAGGAAAAGTATAGTCTAGGCCTTCTCTTTCTGCAGAGAATGACAACTCCTATCAAACAGTTGGATGTTCTAGCATGACATACATCAATGAAATGATTTTAAGAGGAAAATGTGGAGACAGAAACAGAAGATGAGAAGAGAAAAGCCCATGGACTTAGTATGTGTGTTAATATTTTGGACCAGGAGATACCCAGTTCAATTTTGTATCACCTTGAGTCCAAATTACTTGTGGTAATTTTAGATCCTGAAAAAGTTTATCAACATGATAGATCCTTTGTCTTTTGTGAATGTCATGATTTCAAATCATACCTATTGACACTTATCTTCCTAAGGTTTTTTAGTACAAGTGTGTGCAAATTTCATTTTGATTAATTTGATTGTTTTCCAGCTTCTTTCTTTCTTTTTTAATTGTGATTTGGGTGAGAGTTTATAGGGCAAATTGGTTATCCATTCAACAGTTTGTACATATTTCGTTTTGTGACATTCATTGAATCCCCAAAATGTAACCACTCCTCTCACTTCCTCCGTACGCTTACCATTTCTCTTCATCCTTCTTTCCTATCCCTTTCTGCATTCTTAGCTATATCCCTAGACAAATGCTGCCCTTTCGATCTCCTATTGTTGATTATTTTAATGAGTAGTGTACCTCCCTGGTATTATCATTCATCTCATAGGCCTGTCCATCATTGGTTGAAAGTTGAGCCATGGTGTTCAGTTCGGTTCCTGGCTTGAAGGGTGTCTAAGGGTCATAGTCTCAGGGGTTCTACCAGTCACTATCAGACCAGTAAGCCTGGTCTTTTTTTATGAGTTTGAATTTTTTTCTACATTTTTCACACACTTTATCCAGGGTGTCCTACTGTGATCCTTTTCAGAGTGGTCAGGAGTGGTAGCTGGGCACCGTCTAGTTCTTCTAGTCTCAGGGTTGTGGAGGCTGGAGTTCACTTCTTCCCTTAGTCATTTAAACTAATTTTTACTTGCATCCTTGATTTTCTTCACTCTTCTTTTCTCAAGATGGGGAGAGACCAATAGTTGCACCTTACATGGCTTCTCATAAGCTTTTAAGATCCTAGTCATTATTCACCAGAGTAGGATGTAGAACATTGTTTTTGTGGACTATGTTATGCTAATTGATCTTAGTGTCCCTGAGATTATGCTACTCAACTCCCATACGCAATGACTCATTCCTTCAAGGTGTTTGGTTATGGCTAAGAAGTTTTCATGACATTGCCCTCTGTATTCTCTACTATATTCATGGATATGTTTGTTGCACATATAAATA
The DNA here is from genome assembly GCF_000298275.1 of Orycteropus afer afer. Taxonomy (NCBI): domain Eukaryota; kingdom Metazoa; phylum Chordata; class Mammalia; order Tubulidentata; family Orycteropodidae; genus Orycteropus; species Orycteropus afer. The sequence goes on along the minus strand of NW_006921814.1, from coordinate 3,123,756 downwards.
CATATGTAGAAATATCCTCTGTCAAACCTATATATATTTGCAGGTGTAGTCCCATTTGCTTTTCCCTGTTCAGCTTTGAGTATCTATCTGTGTATTTGCCAATCAGTACCAGTGTGCAGCTAGAACATGTAAAGGCCTATGAGTTGGTGAAGGTCATTTATCCCCATGATGGACACCAATTAGAAAATAAGTATATTGCTTCCAGCTAGGAATTCCATACAATTATTAAAAAGAAATAAGAAAAAAAGGTGTTTTTTTTTTTTTTCCCCCCCACAGAATTTCATTTGATTCATTAAAGGGCTGAGAATTCTCCAGCCAGAAAATTGATTTTCTAGTTGGACCTCACCCTAAGATTGGGCAGATCACCAGGAAGAAGAGTTCCAAGAAACCAGAGAGAGAGGATTAAAAAGAGAAGGAAAAAAAATGCCAGTGTCCACTCAAACCTTTTATTTTTGGTATTTCTTAAACTGAGTATGTGCTCTCCTTCCATATCATTGGACATCCCTACTCAGGACACTCTTCGTTTAGGTCTTAAAGAAATCTAGTGATGAAGTCTAAAAATTCTATTTAAAAAAACAAAAATTTGCAGTGGAGTCACTCCAACTCATGAAGATGCTGCACGTATAGAGTACAATTACACTCCATAAGGTTTTCAAGGCTGTGATCCTTCAGATACAGATAACCAGGCCTGTCTTCAGAGAAGTCTCCCAGTGGATTTGAACTGCCAATCTTTCACTTAATAGTCAAGTGCTTAATCTTTTACTGCCTCCAAACCCAAAACTCACTTTTGTGGAGGTCATTCTGTGTCATAGTGACTCTCTATGACAGAGTAGAATTGTCTCATAGAGTTTCCAAACCTATAAATCCTTACCAAGGCAGACTGTCTCACCTTTCTTCCACAGAATTGCTGGTCGGTTTGAATTGCTGACCTTTGGTTAGCCACTGAGTTCTTTAACCATTGTACCACCAGGGCTCCTTCTTTCAAACTCTAAACCAAACTCACTGCCATGAGGTCGCCTCTGACTCATAGCGACCCCCCATTGGGTTTCCAAGGCTGTAAGTCTTTATGGAAGCAGATTGCATCATCTTTCTTCCACAGAGCTGCTGGTGGCTTTGAACCACCAACTTTTTGGTTAGCAGCCAAATGCCTTAACTATTACATCACCAGAGCTTCTTTTATACCATCCAGGGACTCTTAAAGATGTAGTTTTGAAACAGACTTCTTTTTGTTGTTGGTGGTGAGGAAGTGACCCTTCATCAGCAAAATGTTTACTATTCTATCCTGTTCTGT
>NW_006921814.1:3108640-3122035 GCF_000298275.1 Orycteropus afer afer | reverse complement strand
TACTTCCGTAGTGATACTGCCTCGGAAACCCAAGGAGGGGTCGCTATGAGTTGGGGCCGACTGGACGGCAAATAACAACAACAACAACTGCCTCGGAAACCCAAGGAGCGGTCGCTATGAGGCGGATCTGACTGGACGGCAGTGCATCCGACCTAAGGGGGCTCATCCAGCACCATATCAGATGCTATACTGTTATGGTCCATAAGGTTTTCCTAGGATAATTTTGGGAAGTAGATCACCACACCTTTCTTCTTAGTTTGTCAGACTGGAAGCTTGCCTGAAACCTGTGCACGTTGAGTGCCACTGCTGGTATGTTAATAGCTTTCAGTATCAAAGCAACATACAAGCCACCTCACTTTAACAGGCATACTGAGAGGAGGAGATGCAATCCTCATCCTTCTGGCACCCACCACCCCAGATCCCTGATAACAGGTATCTACCATACATATGCGACAGAATGAGTGACGGCACCTACAGAAAGAGAGCGGCAGGATAGGTTCTGTCTGATGTCCAGGAGCAGTTAAACAGCTAACCCCTGGAGGCCAGCGCCCCATGGTGTCCGTCAGGCTCAGAGATAATCCAGAAGTGAAGCTTTACTCTAGGGCAGGGATCTTGAGATCCTCCCTAGTAATGCGGCTCAGCTCGAGTTTTCTGAAGCTGCCAGTTGCCAAATGAAATCTGAAACCCGGGGCTGCATCTGAGGGTTGGCCCCGCTCAGTTGTTCCAGCCTGTATATTTACACATTCACACACAATCAGTCTTTCTAACTTCTGGGCTCCTCTTTGCGCAACTGCTAGGATTTCTCAAGTGCATGTGGCAACTCAGCCCAGCTCCGGGTGGAAGGCAGAGGGGCTCCGGAGGGATCTGGAGGTGAGGGGAGCTGTCAGGCGGCTGCGGGGAAAGCAGAGGCGCGAGGCACTGGAGGCAGGGGGAAAACACCCGCAACTTTCCGCCGCAGCTGTAGCTCTTTCAGCCAGCCTCTATTTCCTCGGAAACTATCGCTGCGAAGCCACCAAGTGAATGGAGCTCAAGACTTCCTCTTGTGGGAAGTAAAGGAGTCCTCTCCCACCCACCTCCTTTTTCACCCTCTGTGCTTTCCTTTCGGCTTGTCCTGGAGCCTTTTCCTTCGGAGCTTCTGCTGCGTCGCGTCGGTCGGTGCATTTAGAACAGGGTAGGTGACGCCGCCGCGGGGGTGTGAGCTGGGGCCGCCGCAAGAGGGTCAGACTCGGCTGCGGACGCAGCTGCCTGCGGGCGACAAGGGACTGGACTGCTGGGGGCGAGAAGGGCTTGCAGGAATGCCGTTCTGGTGCAGAGTGTGAGTGTGTGAGCGTGTTTTTCTTGTATGTGTGTGTGTATATGTATGTGTGTCCTAAAACTGGGAAACAATGTTCTTTATTTATTTTTATTTAAAAGAATAAAAATAGATCAAGCTGGTAATGTGTGTTTCTGGGCTTAACAAATAGATGCAATTAATAAGAGCGCTTTGTGATATTCACTTCCTTCTTTTACTTTTCATCTTTCCTCCCCTTTTCTGTTTCCACTAGTGTCTTATAAGAGTTTCCTAGATAACAGGCACACAGGAGTAGATTTTAATAATAAACACTTTTATGTAAACACAAAGTGTTAGGGGAGCTTTGGTAGATTTCAAGCCACCCAAAGATTTTGTGTAGATAAAAAGGAAATAAAGGAAGGGAAAAAAAAAGTAAGTTTTTTAAGGGAAAAATCCCTCATCTCTTGAGGATAAACATATAATGTATCCTCATTTTTTAAGAAAATACTTTATACTGCATTTCTTTTATAAGTCTCCAAATAGAATAGGAGATAATGTTACTCTGGATGGATTTGGATTCCTTAGAGATGTTAGGTTTTAAGTACCAACTCATCATAGGGACCGCAGACTCCCGTATCATGTGTATTATAGTTTATTTGAATTAAAAGACTCTCCAAACAATTTCTGTTCCCATCACATTTTATTTTTAACCTGCCCAAACAAAGTAGAAATAAGTAAATAATTGTGCTTGAAATATAAAATTGCAAGGGGTTTGCTTATCCATAAGTAAAACAATATGTGTTCCTGTGTCTACTAAGTAAGACAAATTAATTGAAATCCAAAAATATTTACAGAAGAGTCAAGAGCTTTACTTAATTACTGAGAAGATGGACAGACAGTTTAAATATAAACAGTCTGTCCCCTGATTCTTATTAGACCTCAAAACCAACCCTTAAGGACAAGAATTGATTTTGGTATTGAACTGGGCATCGTAAAATGCATAACACACAGAATTAATATTTAGAAAAATCCAGAAAACAAGTATAACGCTACTTTAGACTTGTTAAGATCTCACTCCCCTTTTAAATTTCTTAATACTTCCTCTTCTCTGGGGATATTTCTACTTCTAAGAGAACCCAATAATAAAATTACCCCTTTCATCTTTCCTGAGTGCCTGCCCTTCAGGTAGCAAGTCAGGAAATCTGTTCTCTCTAGATACATTACTGAGTTGTCAGAAATTTCACCTTAAACATGTCGGAGGCCTGCAATATTGACAAAACTTTAAAATAAATAACATTCTCCTACCACTCAGAGGAGATAAGTTTATAGTGGAAGACATTTAAATGGGAATAAGGGATATGTTGTGAGTTTTTCAAATCTGGAATTTAGTTTGAGGTATGTGGAAGGAATATACAACTACTATGATAATAGGGAGGAGAATCTCTAATTCCTCCTACATGTGAAAGGTTACAGGCAATCTGTCCTTGGCTTTCATCTATATTACTTGGTTTTATTGCTTAATCTAAAGAGTTTGGATTTGAGATGCGGGATTCTCTGTAGAATAATGTTCTTTGAGGCTGTATGTATATACTATAAATCTGAACCACCATTGAAAATAGAAACCTAATAGTAAGTGGGAATGAATTAAGTTCTCTCTCTTTCTTTCTCTCTATATGCTACAGAACAAATAACGATAAACCCTTCAGGACAAGATCATAGATTTAAGTGTAAAAGTGTTCTTAGCTAAAATCCCTAGAGAAATCCTTTAGAATTTTGTTCAGTAGTTATGGCCAAAATTCTGTGAACTTTCCTCAGTCATGGTTTTATTCAGTGTGTGACTTTGGACTCTTCCAGGGTGAAGGGTGAGGGCTAAGAGAAATAGGGGAAGGTGGGGGAGGATGAGGAATGTGCAGCAGGTGGAATGAGTGGTTTGCATCTGATACCTTTGCTCTCTTAGCCGAAGCCTACTTGGTGTAGGCTTTACCAACAGTGCCCTTACTAGTCTCACTGTTACCTACTGGCCCATTGAATTGTGTTTTCTTTCTGGTTCTATTGAAGTTGGGTTGGTTTCTCAGTGCTGAAAGGCCGTGCTCTGACAAAGTTGAGATCATGCATTTGGTTCCTGTTCTTGGCATTTGCAGTGCTGTAGCACCATTTGTCCCCTGGCTGATGCAAATGGTTAACATGCTTGGCTGCTAACCAGAAGACTGGAGGTTCCAGGTCATTAGTGGGCCTCTGAAAAAAGGCCTGGTGATCTACTTCTGAAAAATTAGCAGTTGAAAACTCTATGGAGCATAGTTTTTCTGTGACACAGATGGAATTGCCATGAATTGGAATTGACTTGACAGTAAGTAGATAGCACCATCTTATTTACTGGTAATATTTTCCTGTGGCAATTTTTTGTCCACGAGGAAAGGTTCTTTTCCCAGGAGTTGGGCTTACTTGATACTGATTCCATCCGTCTGTTTCAATTTCAGTAAAGGTGAATGCTGTTGTTAAGGTGGGGTAGGTTGGTAGAGCCTTAGCCTGGAGCCCAGTAAATAGGGGCAACCACCCAATTGGTCACACGTGGGTTTGGAGAAAGTTGATGATAACAAGAACCTAAGGTATCCATTCCACACTAACCATATTGTACTGAGGAAAAAGGCAGAGAGATTTTAAATAAAAAAAGGAGCCTGTTTGCTCTTGAAGCCATGGCTAAAGGATTAAGATTTCTCTCAGATGAAGAAAGGTATTTTAAAATAAAATTGTAAATAATCAATTTAACAATGAAGTTAATGCTCTTCATGTGAAGAGTATGAGCCTCAGATTGGTAACCCATCTGTCTTTGCTATATGAAGTCAAACTTTACAAGGTTATGATGGTTTCAGCAGCTAAGTAAAAGCACATTTAGAAGTGGAAGGAATATTGTGATGAAGAGTCCAAGCATATTGGTTTTCAGAAGTTATTGCCCACATGTGTTCTCTACACTCAGTGGTGGCTTTGCTATAATTAAGCTAATGCAGTTCTGATTGTGTCAGTTCTTTATTCTAAAACCTTTGATGGATCCCAGTGACCTACAACATGAACTCCAAACTCTTAATTCTTTAGAAAAGGGACTAAAAGCCCTCCAAAGCCTTTCCTTTTCAGGTTCCGCTTCCTAATAAGGGCCTCTCACTGTTTATTGCTCATGGATTTTTGTTTTCTTGGAATGCCCTATCTGGAAAGTCCCTCTTGATTCCATTACCCCCTCCTTTGGGAAGATTTGTTTGATGTCATGCAAGAAGAATCATTGATTCTTTGCATTGTATCCGGTTCTGTGGCACTTTGAATACACTTTGGATAATTATTTTAATAATTTTTACATGTCTTTCCTCCCCATTGCTGTGTGTTTTCTCAGTGGCTGTATTGGTGGTAGTGGTGGTACACTTGGACTGTATCCCAGTAGCACACTATCTGACACATAGTAGACACCTGTTATGTTTTCTGAATACATGAGCAAGTAAATTCATGAATGGATATGCTATTTTTGTTAGGTGCCATTGAGTTGGCCCTGATTCATGGCTACCATATATACAACAAGATGGGATCATTGTGATCCACAGGGCTTTTTCACTGGCTGACTTCTGGAAGTAGATTGGCAGACCTTTTTTCCTAGTTTACCTTAGTCTGGAAGCTTTGCTGAAACCCATTCAATATTCTGCAACACACATGCCTCCACTGACAGATGGGTGGTAGCAGGGCTTGAGATGCATTGGTAGGAAATTGAACCCAGGTCTATCTCATGGAAGGCAAGAATTTTGCCACTGGACCACCGCTGCCCAGGAATAAAGTACTGACAGATCCCAATTTATTCACTATGGGTATATCTCAAAAGCCCATTTGAAAGATGTTTATTTGGACTCAGTTCATTTTTGAAAAGTAACAATACTACAAAACATAAATCACTTTCCAGACCAGCCCACACATGTCTATTTAATTCCTACAATAGATGGAATATTGTGGTTTTGTCATTGTTACAAAAGCAAAACAAAACAAAACAAAACAACTATTGTAAAATTATCTTTTTCCTTTGAAAAATTACAAAATAGTTTTGAATTAATAGAACAAAATTAAACTCATGTTTCTCAGGAATTTTATATATATACACATATATATATACACACACACACACACACACACACACCATACCATAAATCTGTAGTCTGCCTAATCCCAATGGGAGGTTCTGAATTTGGCTTTGAAGATTAATAATGGAATTAAATTTGGAGACACTGTTGCCTGTGGAATGGGCAATGGTTTTAATTAATCAAACAAAATAAGAAAACTAATTTTGGCTATTTAAAATTTATCTTGAGAGCTGGAGGGGAATCAGATTTAATTAAAGAACTCAGAGGTGGATAGAAAGGAGGAAATTTTGAGAGGTGCCTTCTTTCATGTTATTGATTCTTTATTATATTGACTTTCTTTTCATGCCATTTAAGTACTGAAGAGAATCCAAAATTTTTCCTGAGAAAATGTGTCTTTGTCCACAGTTATTTCTGTTGCCTAACATATGTTGTTGTTATGTGCCGTCCAGTTGGACCCGACTCATAGCGACCCCTCCTTGGGTTTCCGAGGCACTATCACTATGGAAGTAGATTGCCCCATCTTCCTTCCAAGGAGCGGCTGGTGGATTTGAACCGCCAGCCTTCTGGTTAGCAGTCAAGTGCCTTAACCACTATGCTATCAGAGCTCCCTTATAGAAGGGGGTTATTTTCCCCTGGTCCAAAATAAAAATGGGCTCATTAATTAAATATTTTCATAGGAATGTTACCTTTGCCACTTGCATAGCTGTCATTTAGCATGTGGATCATTTGTTAATCAAGAATGCATAATACTTGTGTTTCAGTCAATCACCAGGAACCTTAAACTCATGTTGTTGCTTATTCAGTGCCTCTGAAAGCCTGGAAGAAGCAACATTGATATTTAAGTAATAGTCTAACCACTCATTCTTTGAAATCTTCCAATCTCTCCATCTGTATTAAATTATATGACCAGAAATTTACCTTCTCTAGGGACATTACAAGGCATTTGACTGCTAACCAGCTTCTGTTTAGCAGTTCAAATCCACCAGCCACTCCTTAGAAGGAAGATTGGGCAATCTACATCCATAGAGATACTGCTGGGAAACCCAAGGAGGGGTCGCTATGAATTGGATCTGACTCAATGGCAGTGAGTTTGGTTTGGTTTCTTTGGTAGTGACATTACAAAGGAGTTGCGGTGGTGCAGTGCCTAAGGCATTTGACTGTTAACCAGAAGGTTAGCGGTTCAAACCGACCAGCAGCAGCTCCGCAGAAGGAAGACGGGGCAAGCTTCTTTCGTAAAGATATACTGCTCAAAAATCGAATGCGGGTCGCTATGAATTCGAATCGACTCCACGGCAGTGAGTTTGGTTTTTTGAGTGACATTACAAAGAAGCCCTGGTGGTGAAGTGGCTGCTAACCAAGAAAGGAAGTGGTTCAAAGCCACCAGCCACTACGCAGAAGAAAGATGAGGCATTCTACTTTCATAAAGATTTACTGCCTTGGAAACCCTCTGGGGGTCGCTGTAGGTCAGAATCAACTTGATGGCAGTGAGGGTTTTTGTTTTATTTCGGCTTAGTGATATTACAGAGTTCCTAAATGATGCAAAAAGTTAATGTTCTCAGCTGCTAACCAAAATATTGAAGGTTCAAGTCTACACAGATAGGCCTCAGAAGAAAGACCTGCAGTAGGTTTCTGAAAAATCAGCTGTTGAAAACCCTGTGGAGCACAGTTCAACTCTTACATAAATGACTTGTAGTTGACTCATTGACAACTGATTTTAATCACATTACAGCACCTAATTGTTAAAAAATGTCTTTTTAAGCTTTGTTTTAATATAATACTTTTTTTTTTTTTTTTAAACTGAAAGTCTATAAAAGAGATAGGCCACATGGGAAGTATCTTGGTAATTTTGTTATGTATTTCAATGTTCTTTATATAAGCATCTACATGATAAATTTGTCTTTACCTTCAAGCCTAGGAATTTAAAAAAGTGTGTCTCTGTGGATTAACTAGTGTTGCTTCTTTTGTTAGAAGAAAAGATGGTTAGAAATCACCGTGTTTCTTATTTTGGCTTGTCATCTGAGAAACTCAGAACTATATTTGATGGCCAGTTGTACCTAGTCAAGATTTTCTTAGGAAATGGTTTGCATGCTTTTCTTCCTTTCTGTAATGTACCTATGATATCATATGCCTTTTATGCAAACTAGCTCAAATTTGTTCTTCCTTCTCCTCCTTCTTTTTTCACTATTACAAATTTAACTTGTTGTTGTTGTTAGGTGCCCTTGAGTCAGCTCCAACTCATAGTGACCCCATACACAACAAAACAAAACACATCCTGGTCTTATATATTTCATTAAGTACTTACAAATTCCAATTTAGCAGCTTTAGTTCACTATTTTACAGCCAATCATTTTTTTCCTGACCATTCTGGTGGGCCTTTGAAATATTCTATATATTATTTTTATACTCCCTGATGGGTAAAATGCCCCTGTCCCCAAATATTTCATTTCTTGAAAACCATACAAGAATAATTTCTAAATAACTTTAAAAATAGAGACATAAGGCCAAAGATGTGAGCTCTTTTCTGTATGTATGACACAGATGTATGGAAGAGTTCTCTTGGGGCTGAGAAACTGAAGAGAAATATTTTCTTTTTTTTTTTTAAAGTAAAATCTATCAGTAAACCAAGGCTTAAGAAGCTGTAATTAATTGTTTTCTGACCATTCAATTGAGTCTTCAGAAAATAACATAATTTTTCAAAATCTCCAACTTTGGAGGAGTAGCTCTCATTTTGTCCTGATTTTGTTTTCCTCTCTGAATCTCACACATTATCATAGTAATAACAATGCTAATGAGTTAAGTACCTAGTACATACCAAACATTTTGGTAAGTGTTTTTACATATGTTATTTTTAATTCTACCAAGAATCTTTCAGGTATTGTATTCTCATCATATGGTGATATTTGAGCTCAGAGAGATTAATAAATTTGCTCAGGTTGACATAGCTAGTAATTGACAGAATTTGGATTCACAACCAGGTTTTCCTAAATCTGAATACCTCAGTGTGTTTTTCTCCAGTTACTAATCTTAGAATCACAATCTGTGTATTTCATGGTTTTGACATATGGTACAGAACCTGATTTAACAAGGTTTCCAGTGACATGCCTTGGACCTGTCTTGCAGGTCTTTTAAATGAGAGTGTTCTTGTGCTGATGAATTTGGGATCCTCATGATGGGGATACCATTATCAAAGTTCTCATGAAGAAATGAGGCCATCTACTACAGTCTGGTAACTGTATCAATCTATTGTAATCTGCTTGACAGATTTATTTGCTGGTGAGACATAAGCAGGAAAAGTATGGTGAGTGGTGTTGCAATTATCCCTTTACTACTATTCCCAGGCTTGTAGATATACACCCCAATGGCACTGTAATGATGGACTTGGAGGAAAAAGAAGAAGGCAACTGGTCTTCAGTTTTAGGAGTAGTTCCTCATCTTTTTTGTGATTATCTGCTGAATCTGAGAAAGGGGGCAAAGTTGAGTTAGTCATGGCAGTACTCACTGGGCACACAGAAACGAAATGATCCATTTAGTTGTTAGGTGCCTTTGAGTCAGCTCGGGCTTACATTGACCCTGTATAAAATACAATGAAACATTGTGCTGTCCTATGCCACCCTCACAAGTTACACTATGTTTGAGACTATTGTTGTAGCCATTGTGTCAATCCATTTCATTTAGGGTCTTGCTCTTCCCAAGGAGGGGTTGTTGTGAGTTGGGACCAACTTGATGGCACATAACAACAACAACAACCACATTACCAAGCATGATATCCATCTCTAAGGAAGGGTCCATTCTGCAAACATGTCCAAAGTAGGTGTGATGAAGTCTGGCCATTCTTGCTTCTAAGGAGTATTTTGGCTGCATTTCTAGGACAGATTTGTTTGTTCTTCTGGCAGTCCAGAATATTTTCAGTATTCTTCACCAACACCACAATTCAAAGGCATCAACTCTTCTTTGGTCTCCCATATTCATTGTCCAGCTTTCATATGCATATGAGGCAATGGAAAATACCATGGCTTTGGTTAGGCACACCTTAGTCTTCAAAGGGAAATCTCTGTTCCTTAACACTTTAAAGAGATCTTTTCCACCAGATTTGCCCTGTGCTATGCAACGTCTGATTTCTGGACTGCTGCTTCCATGGGTGTTGATTGTGTATCCAAGTAAAATGAAATCCCTGACAACTGCAATCTTTTCTCTTTAATCTTTGTCATGTTGCTTATTGGTCCAATTGTGAGGAATTTTGTTTTCTTTATGTTGAGGTGTAACCCATTCTGAAGACTGTAGTTTTTGATCTTATCAGTTAGTGCTTCAAGTCATCCTAACTTTTTGCAAGCAAAGTTTTGTCATCTGCATATCGTAGGTTGTTACAAATCTTCCTCCAATCCTGATGTCGAGTTCTTCTTCATAAAGTCTGCTTCTCAGATTACTTGTTCAGCATACAGGCTGAATAAGTATGGTGAAAAGGTAAAATCCTGATGCATACCCTTCCTGATTTTAAACCAGGCAATATCCCCTTGTTCTGTTTGAATGACAGCCTCTTGGTCTGAAATGATCAATAAGGAAAGTGATATCCAGGCCATCTTTCTCAGGTTAGGAACATTTTTCAGAGAAATTGTTTGGGTACATCTCACTCTTATTTGTAAAGATAGCTGTTGTTGTTGCTGTTATGTGCTGTCGAGTTGGACCCAACTCCTAGTGACCACTCCTTGGGTTTCTGAGGTGGTATCACTATGTAAGTTGATTGCCCAACCTTCCTTCTGAGGAGTGGCTGGTGGGTTTGAACTGCCAGCCTTCTGGTTAGCAGTCAAGTGCCTTAGGCATTATGCCACCAGAGCTCCCATAACAACAGCTAGAGAAGAGAATTCTTCTACCTCCTTGAAGGGTCATCTTCATTGTTTCATTGTGTTGGAAGTACCTTGTTTTAACTACTTCTGTAGTGAAACCACCTCAGAAACTCAAGGAGGGATCACTATAAGTCAGATCTAACTCAATGGCAGTGGTTTTTTTTTTTTTTTTTTTTGGTATATGAAGGAACTTCCAGCAAGAAAAGATGATTCTAGAGAAGGCAAAGGAGTTTAATGTCATCTTGTCATAGGCCTAGAATTTAGCCATATGAGGACCATCTTCAGAGTCATTTTGTGTTTTACACCCTGTCTTGGTTCTCTAGTGCTGGTACAACAGAAATACCACAAATGGACAACTTAACAAACACGGATTTATTCTCTTACAGTTTAGGAGGCTAAAATTCTGAGTTCAAAGTGCCAGCTCCAGGGGTTGGGTGGAGCACCCTCAAATTTGGGATTCAGCCCTGCCTCCTGTTCCAGGCCCACTAGAGCTGGAGGAGTTTTCTGACTCACACAGCTGCTGGCTGCTGAGGCTGATGAACCATGATTGACAGGTAAAATGCCATAGTCCTGAAATCAGCAGGCAAACACAGTGGATCATTAGTTCAAATCCAGGAACAATTCCCAGATTGGCAGACAACACAGTAGTCCACTGAGATGAAGACTCAGCCAAATGCAGGTTTCAAGAGCTTGAAACCTTTCTCAAAGTTTCTCCTTATATACTGGAAGCATATCACACCCTAAAAGCAGGTACTAAGCTGCTCACAGCAGATTCCACCATGGAAATGAATACTAATCATGGGAAATAACTACATCCAGGTGCCCAGCCACCCAAAACCACAGCCTTGCCAAGTTGATACATAACCTTAACCAGCACACACCTTATCATAACTTAAATTTTATTGTGAAATAGTCAAGAACAATGTTGATGTAATGCCAACTATGGGTTTTACAGAGGGCCTCTTGCTCTCTCACATTTTTATTTGCTCACTAGAGACTTCATCTTTTTTGCTCACAACTCACACTTCCCTCATAGAAGAACATTGTCAATAACTATAGTGTTAAGTCCAAGTTAGCGGGTAATGGAGGATCCTTGGTTTTGGTATACAGTTGGAGGCCACAGGGAATCGTCTGAATGAAAAGCTCTGAGAAACTCTGTACAACATGTCAAGCTGTGGAAGGAGCTTGACATCATAAGCCAGGATGTGGGAGAAGTGGAAGCAAGACCACAGGATAACATGTGTTAGAAGCCAGGGAATCAGAAAGAAGCAAATCCAGAGACTGCACTGGGAACTAAAAGCCAAGGAAAGGGAGGTGTGTATATGATGTGGTATTTGAGAATTCAGTCTCTGTCTAATAATAGATAACAATTGTTGAGGCCTTACTATGTGCTTGCTATGCTAAGCACTTGTCATGGGTTATCTCATTTCATCCTCACAGCTACCAAATGAATGGGCCCTATTATTGTCTGTCCTTTCCCACTGCCATTGAGTTGGATCTGACTCATACTGACCCCTCCTTGGGTTGCTGAGGTCGTATCATTGCGGAAGTAGATTGCCCAAGTTTTCTTCTGAGGAGTGGCTAGTGGGTTTGAACTGTCAGCCTTCTTGTTAGCAGTCAAATGCCTTAAGCACTACGCCAAAGATGGGAAAACTGAAACTTGATGGGGGTTAATAACTAGCCAAAATTACAGCCACTAAGTGGTGGATCTGGGACTAAATATTTAAATGTTTTGTTGTTATGTGCTGTGGAGTCAGCTCCTACTCATAGCAACCCCTCCTTGGGTTTCCGAGGCAGTATCACTATGGAGGTAGATTGCTCAACCTTCCTTCTGAGGAGTTCCTGGTGGGTTTGAACCACCAGCCTTCTGGTTAGGAGTCAAGTGCCTTAGGCACTATGCTACCACTTCAAAGAAGGAGCCTTTACCATTATACTCTGGAATTAGACTTGTGTTCCAACATGGCTCTTGTGACCGTGAGCAATTATTAATACCTGCTTTATAGTGTTATTATGACGATTTAGTGAACAATGAATGTAAAGAGTGGAAGGGTTTCTGGCACCTGATAAGCTTTAAAAAAGTCAACAGTTATTATTAAACTAAATGATGAACAGAAGGGGAGTCTTGAGCAGTATTTTTCAAACTGTAGATTGTAATCATCAGTGGTCAAAAAATCAGGTCAGTGATTCATAAGCCACATTTGTTTTCTGAATGTAAAGGAAAAGAATACAATGGGATGGAATGGAACAGAAAAAAAAAGATAAAAGTAAGGATTGATTTATATCATTTTAATTTTAGGAGTGTGTGTGTGCACACACACATCCCACATACTGTATAAAAATGACAAACGTATATCTGATTGTTGCTAACTACCAAAAAAAAAAAAAAAGAGAGAGAGAGCTTCAGACTAGTAGTTCTCTAAGTGATCCCAGTATGAGCAACATCAATTTCACCTGGGTTTTGTGAGTCCTACTCAGAAAAAACAAACCAAACCTCCACCATCAAGTCAATCCCAATTTGTGGCAGCCCCTTGTGCTTCAGAGTAGAACAGAGCTCCATGAGATTTTCAATGGCTGTAATCTTACAGAAGTAGATTGCCAGATCTTTGCCAACCTTTCTTCCCCGGCACTGCTGAGTGAATCTAAGTCACTAATCTTTCAATTAGCAGCCAAATGCAAATTGTTTATACCACCTAAGGACCTTGAGTCTCACCCTACACCTACTGAAAAAGAAAGTTAAGGGATGGGACCCTTTGTTTTGTGTTTTAACTAGGCCTCTAACCATGATTTTGTTGCATGCTAAAGTTTGAGGACTGCTAAGTTGAGCAATAGCTGGATGAAGTTATATCTGAATTACTTAAAAGCAGTTAAAAGTACATGTAGATATTGTACTGCCTAAAAATTTCAATTTTCCCCAGAATGCTGTCAGGTGTTTTTGAGATGCTGGCTTTTTGTAGTTATTCCCCTTAATTTCTCCATGCTTTTTGCTCACAGTGGAGGTAAGTTCCACAGAAGTCATTGAGTAGTTAGATTCTATATTTTCTTCTAGAGCTGCAGGATAAAAACTTTTCTTTCTGTTAAGCCCTTGTTGTTGTTGTTGTTGTTATGTGCCGTCGAGTCGGCCCTGACTCATAGCGACCCCTCCTTGGGTTTCCGAGGCAGTATCACTACGGAAGTA
>NW_006921814.1:3091508-3108020 GCF_000298275.1 Orycteropus afer afer | reverse complement strand
CCTTCCGAGGAGTGGCTGGTGGGTTTGAACCGCCAGCCTTCTGGTTAGCAGTCAAGTGTCTTAGCCACTATGCTACCAGAGCTCCCGAGCAATAATATAGCAACACTAAATAAAAATACAAAATACTCCATTGTTCAAGGGGAGAGAGGATCTCTATACACAGATAACAAAATAAAGGTAGGAGGTTAATGACTGATTATATATAAGATCAACTTCAGCTTGAAGTCCTTTGAAATGTAAAAGTTGGCCACATGGCTAGGAAAGAGTAAGTTACCACCTAAGTTAGTGGCACCAGAAGGTTTGGTTATACATAATTGTAGTCAGTTATACATAATAATAGTAAGGTATACCTGACAGCACTCATGAACATTTTTTTTTGGAAAACA
The DNA here is from genome assembly GCF_000298275.1 of Orycteropus afer afer. Taxonomy (NCBI): domain Eukaryota; kingdom Metazoa; phylum Chordata; class Mammalia; order Tubulidentata; family Orycteropodidae; genus Orycteropus; species Orycteropus afer. The sequence goes on along the minus strand of NW_006921814.1, from coordinate 3,107,634 downwards.
AATTGTTTACATCTTGACACATTCTTCCCAAATGGTTCACATCCTGATGTTTTGTTTCCTGGCAATGCATGTTGGCCCCATCATTCTTTTATCTGACATAAGTCCCTCCAGTTTAAACTTTTCCATTTACATTTTCCCCTTTTGATCAAAATTCCACTAGGGCTGTTGATCACCCAAAATTGAGTAGCCTTTCTTCTACAATGACTTTGTTTTCTTGAAGAGCTTTGGTTAATAAGAATTATTTTCTCCACCTTGCTGAGATAATAGGCCTCGTCTTCAGGGTTAGTAGGTTTTATGGGGAACATCTTAATGGACAAGGCTACATTTGCGGGACACTTCTCAGTCAGGACAGAATGAATTATAGAGGTCAAGATTACACATACCCAAGGAGACAAAAAGTAGGTGATTAGATAACATGATCATTGGAGAAAGCCCGTGAATTCAGAATGATTTTATGTGAAGTATCAAATGGTTTTGAAGTACAGCATATCTTCAATAAGATTAGAGAAGCCTTTGATGAATAGAAACTAGATTCCCAAAGTCTGCCTAACATCACCTCAGTAGAATATATTGTATATTTGAAGAGACATCAAATAGAAGATTCATTAGAACTTCATTGGAAGGGACTATATTTAGTTATTCTCACCTATTTATGTGCAGCCAAACTAGAGGAAATAAAAACTTGGATCTATTTATCACAGTTAAAAAATGCTAAAACTCCTCTTTGGATTAACCAACCCATCAGGAATTGATGGTTACATTTAAACATCCCTGTGGCCAGAAGCAGACAACATCTGAGGCAGTTGGCTGATCCAAAACCCTGGACCAGGCCTGAAAATGTACCTCTTTTTTTCTTTTAACCTTTGCTATAGTCATGCCTCCACTAATGCTTTCCTAGGTTGAGTAGAAGCTTATGCCCACCATTTTTAAAGGTTTAATTGTTGGATATGTGGTGTCTTCCCAGCCTCAAGCCAATCTGGCCTTCCCTGTGGGTTTTTCCACTACAGGTATCTGATTGTGTTGCTCTGGAGCAATAGATACAAGAACAATGAAGAAGTAGTTCAGTACTGAAGGAAATCACTGTTACTAGATTTTCCATTAATAAGTGGCTTTTATTCAGATCTGAATGAAACCCAGGCCATAACTTAACCTTTAGTCTTATGTTTCCTTACATTTAGTCTTACATTGCTTAACACAACCATTATTTGTTAAATAAAGTCACCCAAAAATCATTACCTGAAGAATCTTCCAAACCACAAAAAAATATCCTTCCTATTTTATGTTGATATCAACAACTGTAGGGAAGATGTATCTTGTTAACTCCCCAAGTAGGGAGGCTAAGAGAGGTGCCCCCCCTTTTCCTTAGGAACAATCTAACCACACCCATAAGAATAACCCAGCCATGACCAGACCTATTAGATAGCCTGCAATGTCTGAATTTGCATCAAATATAACTTTATCAGCTACAGATTAGTTCACCACAGACTGGCTCAGTGTTTAGGTATCTATTGGGTAGCCCCTAATGGCATTTTTTTTTGGCTATGTGAAAGCAACCTTTGGCCATGGCTCCCAGCAAACTAGATTGAAAGATGCACTCTGGTCCTGATCTGAACTCAAGAATGTATTTTACTCCCTTTACCAGCTACAATACTAATGCTCAATGGTCTTAATCAGTGTTTCATTGGCTTCATTATTTAGCAGCTATATTCACAATTGAGATAAGACTTGAAGATGTTATGTAACATATAGAAATACTAACCAAATATGTACAAATTGTCCTAAATGACTATATCCATGTGCTTCAAGAAGTGAACACAAAAATAGCAATGATAAGAAAAGTAATTCTCCAAAATAAAATGGCCCTTGACGTTCTCATGGATGCCCAAGGAGGTATTTGTGCCATAATATAATTTGATTGCTGTGTCTATATTCCTAACAGTAGTGCTAATATTACAGTCTATGTTAATCATATGCAAAGTATAGTCTCTCATCTTACCAATAATATTCCTTCCTTAACTGAAATTAGAAGTAACGGCAGTAAGTTTGGTTTTGGGTTTTTTTTTGTTTTATTTTGTTTTTGTTTGTTGTTTTAAATAATAAATGGTGGAAAAAATTGCTACTTGATTTGGAATTTTTATATTCCTCTCTTCATTTCTATTGTTGTAATTATAAAAGACTGTTTCGCTTTAGTTCAATGAAAATTAAAAATTGACAATACTTCAGTAATTCAGGTTGAACAATGTTAAGATTCATGCAGGAAACACAAAGAAGGACCATGGATATCCCAATAATTATTTTGTTAAGTGTGTGAGATCCATCCAAATAGATTAAAAGAGTACATTGATAGAATCAAGAACATTAATCCAGGATAAAATTCATTAATCCAGGATAAAAATCCAGAATCTCCACAAAGTTTTGTTATTTGGGTTTTTATTATGCCATTAGTTTTCTCCACTAGACTGGAAGACAGAAAATGATAGAGCCAATATTGTTGTTGTAGTTAGGTACCTGATGCTTCAATTTCAACTCATAGTGACCCTATGTACAAGAGAACTAAACACTGCCTGGTACTGCATCATCCTCACAATGGTTGCTATTTTTGAGTCTGTTGCTGCAGCTACTGTGTAAATACATCTTGTCAAAGGTCTTGTTCTTTTTTTCTGACCCCTACTTTACCCAGCATGATGTCCTTCTCCAGGGACTGGTACCTCTTAATAATATGTCCAAAGTATGAGAGGCAAGATCTTTCCATCCTCATTTCTAAAGAGCAATCTGGCTGTACTTCTTCCAAGAAAGAATTGTTCATTCTTCTGAAAGTGAATATTATATTCAATATTCTTTGCTATCACCAAAATTCAAAAGCATTGATTCTTCTTTGATCTTCTTTATCAATTGTCCAGCTTTTGCATGCATATGAGGCAACTGAAAATATCATGGCTTGGGTCAGGTGCACCTTAGTCCCCAAAGTCACATCTTTGCTTTTTAACTATTTAAGGATGTCTTTTGCAACAAATTTGTCCAATGAAATACATTATTTGGTTTATTGACTGCTGCTTCTGTGGGCATTGATTGTGGATTCAAGTAAAATTAAATGCTTCAATCTTTTCTCCATTTATCATAATATTGCTTATTGGTCCACATTTGAGGATTTTTATTTTCTTTATATTGAGTATAATCCATTCTAAAGACTGTAGTCTTTGATCTTCATTAGTAAGTGCTTCAAGCCTTCTTTCAACAAGCAAGGTTGTGCCATCTACATATCTCAGATTGTTAATGAGTCTTCCTTCAATTCTGATGCTTCATTCTTCTTCATGTAGTCTAACTTCTCCGATTACATGCTTCACATAAAGATTGGATGAGTATGATGAAAGGCTATATCCCTGACACATACTTTTCCTGCTTTTAAACCACATGGTATCCCCTTGTTCTGTTCAAATGACTGCCTTTTGGTCTAAGTACAGATTCCACATGAGCACAATTAAGGGTTCTGGAATTCCTGTTCTTCACAATGTTATCAATAATTTGTTATGATTCACACAGTCAAATGCCCTTGCATAGTCAATAAAGCACAGGTGAGTATGTTTCTGGTATTCTTTGCTTTCAGTCAAGATCCATCTTGGCTGAATTATATCCCTTGTCCCACATCTTGTTGAGAATCTGGATTGAATTTCTGGCAGTTCCATGTCAATGTACTGCTGCAACAATTTTTGAATTATCTTCAGCAAAATTTTACCTGCATGTGTTAATGGTATCATTAACTTGGAGAAATCAAAAGAATCCCAAAGTCACCAATGATTTGTCAAACTGTCTACAAGTGAGCTTATGCTAGACAGATAAAAACATTCACAAGAAAGGACTATAATGCTTTTTCATGAAGTGTGCAGGAATCCCATTTAGAGACTAAATCTCATTTAGACACAGCATTCCCCAATTTATACTGACAGGTAAAACAAAGAAAACTTTACTTACAAGAACCAAAACTAATCCACCATAAAGCTGGAAGAGCTGACAATGCAAAACAGTGGAGCTCAGTTTGAGTGATTTTTTTTTTTTTTTTTCTTACCCTAAATGATTCCTGAGAATTCACAGAAGTGGAGAGTCTAAAGAGCCAACAGGTACTGTGTCTCTGTTCTTTATGCCCATGAATCAGGAAAGATAATGCACCTTTGAAATCCTGCTTCTGATCCATGAAATGTCAAAGAAGATACCATTCTCTGTTAGGGGTGAAAGAAAAGAAGTTTTATTTATGAATGATATAGCCTGAACTGTAGTGCTAAGTGAAAATACAAAACACTCCATCCATCCTTCAAGCAGAGAGAGGAGACTATATACACAGAGTAGAAGGTTAATAATTGAGTATAAATAAGATTAACCTCAGTTTAAAGGCTTTTGAAATGTAAATGTTGGCCATTTGGCTAGGAAGAAGTGAATTACCACCTAAGTGAGTGGTGCCAGCTGGTTTGGTTATAAAAGATTGTAGTCAGGATTACATGATTCTAGTCATAAACACAGTTTTTTTAGGAAACAGATTGTTTATATCTTGACATATTCTTCCTAAATGGTATACATCCTGAACTTTTGTTTTCTGGGAATGCATGTTGGCCATATCATAATATGTCTGACATAAGTGCCTCCAATTTGAAACTTTTTTCTATTTACAACCACCTTTGTTCATTATTGCATTTAGTGTTATTTACTGTTGTAGTTGTTCTTTGATTGTAAGACATGCTTATTTTAAAACTTGTAAGCATACTTTTTGAAAGCATTCAGCATCCAGGTTTCTTAGAAAATGTTTGAAGGCTTTCTTCTTGTTTTAAAAAGAATATAACCCTCCCCCCCGCTTTTACAGTTATGCTATTCAATGTTGTTGTTATACGCTGTTAAGTCGGACCTGACTCATAGCAACCCCTCCTTGGGTTTCTGAGGCGATACCACTATGGAAGTAGATTGCCCAACCTTCCTTCCAAGGAGTGGCTGGGGGGTTGGAACCACCAGCCTTCTGGTTAGCAGTCAAGTGCCTTAGGCACTACCCTACCAGAGCTCCCATACTATGCAATAGGTACACAGTAACTTTTATAAATTAAATCATTTGTGGTGTGAGAAAACATTTTTGTCTTTGGTTTTGGTGAGTTTGATTATGATATGTCTTGGTGATTTTCTTTTGGGGTCTATCTTTTTTGTGGTTTGTTGGACTTCCTAAATGGATATATTCTCATCTTTCATCATATCAGGGAAACTCTCTTCCAAAAAATCTTTGACAATTTTCTCTGTGGTTTTATTTTTCTCTTCCTGTTCTGGAATTCTGATTAGATGTAGGTTATTCCTTTTTATGGTATCCCAGATGAATCTTGGACTTTCTTCGTTTTGCTTTGATCTTTTTTTTTTTTCCTGATTGATCCCTTTCCAAAGAAATATTGAGGTATTTGTCTTCAATCTCATTAATTCTATCTCCCATTCATTCAATACTACTCATTTGCCCTTTCAATGTGTTACCTATTTCTGAAAATTTAGTATTATTTGTCTGGATTTCTATCTGTAGATTTTGTATCATTTCTAATTTTTTGTTTATTTTGTCATTTTGTTCTTGTATTTCCTTCTGAAATTGTTCTAGGGTTTAGTCTGTGTTTTCCTTAATTTCCTCAGTGTTTTCCTTGATCTGTCTCTCAATCCATTGAACCAAAAAACCAAACCCACTGCCGTCGAGTTGGATCCGACTCATTGCAACCCCTCCTTAGGTTTTCAAGGTGGTATCACTATGGAAGTAGATTGCACAATCTTCCTTCTGAGGAGTGGTTGGTGTGTTTGAACCGCCAGCCTCTGGTTAGTAGTCAAATGCCTTGGGCACTAGGCCACCAGAGCTCCCAGTCCATTGAAGGTGCTTAAATAGAATTCTTTTGAATTCCTTATGAGGGAGTTCCAATTCTGTGTCTTCCTCAGGTATGTGTTCTGGGTCTGTATCCTTGTCCCTTGCTTCTATTGCTTTATCTTGCTTTTTGGTGTGGACTATGATGGTCTGTTGTCTCTGAGACATTGTGACATTGTTGTATTTATATTTAATTGGTGATTGTATGTCTGAGTGATTCACCCAAGTTTTTATTTTTCTTTGTTTTGTTTGGATGTATCTGAGTGAGCAGGTAATGTACTCCTCTGTTCAATAATTGGCAGCACTTATGTACTCACCACCTGTTTCCTGGTGGATGTGATAGAGAATGAGAGTGGCTCCACAGTTTTCTGTTAACTGTTTGTGAAGAGCAGTTAAGATTGAGTCAGGCTCATATTGGTGGTTGTGTGTCTTTGGCCAGTTGGTGCAGAAGGCAATGGTAGCCTTTACTCAGTAAATGGGGCTGCAGGGTGGGTGTGGTTGGGTCGTATGATGGGCACAGTTGCTGTTTCCCACTTACTTAGACAAAAACAACAATCCAAAAACCACCAAAAAGTAAAAGCAGGAGGTCAAAAATCATACATCTCATAAACACACAGGAACAATCACCAAAGAGAGGAAAAAAAAAAGAAGAGGCAATAAATGAGAGATTAGAAAAACAGAAAAAAATTCCAAAATATATGGGGAGAGAGAAATAAGAGAAAAGAGGTAGAGTAAGAGAATAATGAAGAAAAAAACAGAAAAAGATAAACAAGGGATGGGGAGAACCACAAGAAAGAAAAAAAATGTGAACTAGGAAAAGGGAGAAAAAGCCAAAACAGCAAAAAAACTAGAACCTGGGAAGAAAGAATAAAAATAAAAAGGAAGAAGACGAAATAAAAAAATCTGGGGGGGGGGTGGCAGTGTGGGGCAGGGACCTAGGCTTGTCAGAGCACACAGACTTGGATCCATCCAGATTTCTGCTGGCCCATGAAGGTGGGTGGGGTTGAGTTATGGCTGTACCTTAGTTCACCAAGAGGGTATGGGGTATAAGAGTAACAAGGGGAGTATCGCACCTTTCCAGTCCTCCGTCTCTTGTATATCTGTGCTGTCCCTGGCAAGTGGAGCCTATGCTCATGTCCCTGGAATCTGAAATGATGCTGCTGCTTTAAACATCCAAAATGGTCCAACCACTTGTAAACATTCAAAATGGCTGCACCCTCCAGACAATCAAAAGTCCACAGCTCAGTTTGCCTCCTTCTTTGCTATTTCCCTTTTTATTTATCAGCCACCAGTGTAGTCCTCCATGCAGTCCTTGGAGAGCAGGTCTGATTTTTAGGTTAATTGTTAGGTCCTAACAGCACTTGGAAATATCCAAACTGTCTGTCCTGTCAGCGTCGCTGACAGTCTGCAGCTCCATTAGTGTCTTTTTACCACTGTTTTCATGTAGGTTCTTCTACTAGTTGGAGATTAGTTCACTTCTGTATCCTTTCTTTCACAGCTCAGGGCTCCAGGATTATCTTCTGAGTCTGTGTCAAATGGTTCCTCTTTTCTTTATTGAAGAGGGTCTGAGTAGTCTGTCTATTCTGCCATCTCACCAGAACTCAAGAAAACATTTTTGAAGACAAAAGTGTCAACTGGCCATTTCAGGAGCAAGAAAGTCTACCTTCTGGTTCAACACAGATAAAATATAATGTTTAAACATAGTGTGAACTATATTTAGAAAGATCCTCCTTTGACTTGCATTCTATGGTTGAAGAAGATTAAAAAGGTCTTTAGGAAAAGTAGGAAGATGTGGGCTTCAGGCTACTTCTGTGTTATCATCATACACAAGCAAAGCACTTAGTTTTTCTGGACGTCAGTCTCCTTTTCTGTAAATAAGGTGTTGGAGTAAATACTTTCTAAGATTTTTACACCATCAAAAAATCTGTGTTGCTAAATGGTAGTGTGTTTATTTTGAGCAGTTTTGATAAGAATGTGCTATGTGTATATATTGGCAGGGCTCTGAAAAATGAATGTCTGACGTTATAGAGGAGTAAGACTCTAGGAGGCATGTAGGTAGTATGACAAAGTTTAGCTTGACCTTTTCTTAATAAGTTTCATGTGCTAATGGGCTGGTTTTCATCAGCTGTGGATTTAGGGGTTGCTCAAATCACTCTTTATTTGAAAATGTGATAGAGTGTTTTTGGCCATCACAGTGATTGGTTGAAGGAGTTACTGACATTTAGTGCCTATAGTCAAGAATAACATGTTTTGCAATGTGTGTGACAGTCACTTGTTAAAGAATTTACCTTCTCAAAATGCCAGGAACATTCCCATTGAAAACACTGGGTAATGAAGTGAAAAGATTTTGTAATAAATCTATGATTTATGGGAGCTCTGGTGGCGTAGTAGCTAAGGCATTTGACTGCTAACCAGAAGGCTGGTGGTTCCAACCCACCAGCCACTCCTCGGAAGGAAAGTTGGGCAATCTAGTTCCATAGAGATACTGCCTCAGAAACCCAGGAGGGGTGGCTATAATTCGGGTCTGATATGACAACAGTGAGGTTTTTTTTTTTTTTTTTATATGATGATAATAAATATATAAATATTTTATAAAATTATCTTAGGAATTGGAAATGAAGTTGGATGATTTCTGCTCTTCCAGTACCACAAATTCAAACAAAATCTATTCTTAGATGACAACTGATGGTTTTGATGCATGTGAGAGAACTGCCCTAGGTCACTGCACTATCTATTGGCTATATAGTAAGAAAAGCAGTGAAAAATCTTAGCTCTGTTAGTAAACTGAGCAAATGTAATTTGAAGATGTACAAGGAATTGTTCCTTTGTATATGAAGTTAGTAGTTTCCTGATGCCAACCATATTTTTAATGTGTAGTTTACAGAATTTTCCGTTCAATGTAAGTAGGCATTTCTTAAGTTCTAATGAATGATATAAATATGGCATTATAGGCATGGCTTTGATTCTCCATGATAAATACCATTTGCTTAACAGCTAGCTCTGCACACATAATGAGGAGTAACCTGAGCACTTCCTGTCCCTCTGGGCCTCCTTCTGCACTTGTGTTGGCCTTGTGCTTTCTGGGTCAGGCTAAGGACAGAGCCCTGTCAGTGACAGCCAGTCATCCAGGGCTGTCTCAAGAACTTTTGTGATGCTTTTAAATTTGAAGTGGGCTTTGCTTTGGAATCACTTAAATCACAGGATCATTTTCTTAAAATTATTTTCTCTCTTCTACCTTCCTTCTTGCATTCCCCTTGGGTATATTTTTAAACCATGACACTTTGTGGCTAAAAATGTTTTGTGGATAAAGTTGTTGCCAACCTAACCAATGAAAACTTGGATTTTCCAGGCATGATAGTACACTGCTTCTGTTTTCTTCGGTGTATCTGGCTTTAGCTATGCCTCTATAGGAGAAGGGGAGAAGGGAGAGGAATTGAAATGCATAATTTTTCTTTACCTATTAAATTTGGTGAAAATTTAGATAATAAGAGAAGATTGAAATCATAGAATTTAGAAGAAAGTCTTTTGCAAAAATCTGTAAATTTTAATTACATTTGCTGGGCCTCTGTAATAGCCCATAACAAATTAAAAGTTGTATTTGTCAAATTTTAAAACAAAAGCCTACTTAGATAATAGCTTCTAGCCTCTCATTTTGATCTTTCAGACACGAAAAGTGTGTCCAAAGAGACTGAGCTGGGCGATACACAGTCAGGAAGAGATAAACCGGGGCTCCTGATTCCTGGTTTTTCTCACACTGCACTTTTCCTCACCTGGGTTTCCCTGAGAGGATTAAACACAAATGCTGGTCTAAGAAGCTCTGATGGTGTAGTGGGTAAGGCATTTGGCTGCAAACCAGAAGCTCAGTGGTTTAAACCCACCAGCTGCTCCATGGAAGGAAGATGAGACAGTCTACTTCCGTAAATATTTGCAGCCTTGGAAACCCAACGGGGGTCACTATGAATTGGAATCAATTTGATGGCAGTAGATTTGGATTTGTTTATTTTGACTGGTCTAAGGCATCTAGTGTATGCAATGAATTACTTTCCTTGCAATGCAACAATGCAGGCAGGAGGGTATTAATTAGGTACTATCTTTGGCAGATTTGAAGAAGTACCCATGCATATGATTCTTTGTGTTCTGTGGTTCATATGAAGAATTCTAGCATAGAAAAGTGCAAATGAACCCTTAACTAACTTTTACGAAGCTTAGATTAACTCTAAAGGCAGCTACAAAAATACCATATTAAAATCAAGGTGTAACATGCTATATACACTTTTTTTTCATTACTTTTTTTTTTTAGCAAATTCTTCCTATATGCCTTCTGATAATATTATGTTACTCCCATTTAAAGTGAGTGTCAACGTTCTTAATACACTGTAGATTTTCATTTAATTTTGTCTGCAAACCACACCAGATTATAAATTGTTCTCTTATTTCATGGTCTTCATATTTCTGAAAAACAAACAAATAAGCAAGCCTAATGATATTTAATAGGTAAGAGAGTTCACATAAAAACAAAAATTAGCTGGTTGATCTCCTTAAGCTCTGTGTTGGGCAGTTCAATAATTATTGAAGGTAACTCAAGGAATGGAGGAGGAAGGAAAAAGCAGGTTCTACCCATGGTGACTGCTGTGTAAATCTGAGAAACGGAGAATTCCTTCCATGCGGTACTTTTATTATCTCTCTGTTTGTGGTCCCATGCTTACTATTTATTTTGTGGAACATTCCAGAGAGTTTCCTTAGCTCCCCTGACATGAGCCAGTGACTGGGACTTAAAGGCTCTGAGGGACTCCTTTCTGAAACAGGGGAGGGTTCATAGAACACATTGGCAGGGCAATTGATGGCTCAGCTGTTAGAGCCAGACTCTTCAACCTGAGCAGGGGGAGACCTTTGTGCAGCTGAGCTGTGGATATTCAAGCATGCTGCTGCACATACCTTTTCAGGCAGTTCTGCAACGTGCAGGATGTGATCTCAAAGCAAGGGGTTATTCTGTATCTCAAAAAAGAGAATACTAAATGCTTAGACTTCCTTCAGACATTTGCATGTGGCTCAATTGTGTGACATCTGGAACTCTGCTTCTGATATATTTATATTTAAGCAGACTAGGGCACCACGGGGTCGTGAATGTTAGTTCTTGTTTGTTTAGCAAAGAACTCCCTGACCAAATGCAGAACAATAATAATAGATGATACTTTCTTACTGTTGTTTGGTTATATAATACAGACTTTCTTAATATTTTAGAAATAGCCATAACACAAAATAAAATGATACTGAACTTTTATGTAGAAAAGTAGAACATTTAATGTATATCATTTATAAGCTCTATGATTAACCTTATATAATAATTCAGAAAGAGTAAATGATATGCAGAAGTCCCATTACATGGGAGTGGGACATATGTATGTGTATTTGAGAGACAGAGAGTGTGAGCGAGCACATGTGAAGCAATAAGAGATAAATAAGTACGTGTCACATTGAAATAGAATGTGATAAAATCACTGGTAAAATTTATATTAGTCTAGGATATTCTGAATTATGGTTCATTTTGCTATTTGTTAAGGTTGTCAGGGAGCGGATCCAGTGTCTGATTAGGAGATTGGTGATTGATCCCTGATACCAGTGTTGACCTGTAAATTTTAACCAGAATAAGTAAGACTGTGTTTACAGATTTAGTGGCAGGCAGCAAGGACCTCTGCTAACTCAGTATTTCCCAATGGATTAGGTGAAATTTTTATCTTAAATCTGAGCTCTGATTTGAAACAAAGGTTTCAGCTGTTTTTTCCTTGAGTTGGTAGTTCCTTTACATTGCAACTTCCTTGTATTCCATTGTTGATTTTCCAGAGAATTCTCCTTAGAATGAATTCACACATGAACCAGTGTATCTGCCCCCTTTCTGAATTTTGTGCAGTAGTTGACTTTAATCACAGGCAGGGAAGCACCAATAATTTTTCACTATTCAAATGGTAGTTAAACAATCCCATCAGAGGTTTGTTTGGTAGCTTTGGGGAATTTATTAACATGGCAGTCCCAGGGTCGATTAACACCAAAAACAAAACCCACGGTGCCATTGAGTTACTTCCTATTCATAGAGACCCTATGGGAGATGGTAGAACAGCTCCATAGGGTTTCCAAAGCTGTAAATCTTTACAAAAGCTGAATGCCTTTCTCCCATGGAGCGGCTGGTAGGTTCAAACTGCAGATTTTTTCTTTAACAGTAGAATGCCTCAACCACTCACTGCACTCCATGGCTCCCAGGGCCTATTGTTGTTGTTGTGTGCCATCAAGTCAGACCAACTCATAGTGACCCCTCTTTGGGTTTTCCGAGGCGATATCACTATGGAGGTAGATTGCCCAACCTTCCTTCCGAGGAGTGGCTGGTGGGTTTCAACCACCAGCTGCCAGCTTTCTGGTTAGCAGTCAAGTGCCTTAGGCACTACTCTACCAGAGCTCCACCAGGGCCTATTAGAATGATGCATTTACCTCTGTAGATCTATGAGAAGCATTTTTGTTTGTGGTAAATAAGGGTCCACTCTGGTAGCATAGTGGCTAAGACACTTGCCTGCTAACCAGACGGCTGGTGGTTCAAACCCACCAGCCACTCCTCGGAAGGAAGGTTGGGCAATCCTACTTCTGTAGTGATACTGCCTCGGAAACCCAAGGAGGGGTCGCTATGAGTCCGGGCCGACTCGACGGCACATAACAACAACAACTCCACTAACTGTTGTTGTTGTTTGTTGTTATTTGCCGTTGAGTCGGCCCCGACTCATAGCAACCCCTCCTTGGATTTCCGAGGCAGTATCACTATGGAAGTAGGATTGCCCAACCTTCCTTCCGAGGAGTGGCTGGTGTGTTTGAACAGCCAGCCTTCTGGTTAGCAGTTAAGTGCCTTAGGCACTATGCTACCAGAGCTCCTCCACTAACTAGAATTGGATAATTTATTTAAAAATATATATATATATTTTAAACTGACCCTGTCTGGGTTGATATCATGAAATTCTTGATTATTGTAAAGTTTATTAATGAATCGTTTCCTCTTAGAGAAAACTATCACATATAATTGTAAGAATCTCAGATTTTTAAACTTTTCCTGTTTTTAATCTAGCACATGTGCTTTTGTCTGTGGACAATTTGCCTTTTACTAATAGGTTTACACTTTCTTCTTCTTCAACCATGATTGACTCTTTCACATGTGACTGGATTTTATAAGGGTTAATACAATACTTGGTGCTCTGGCTTGGTCAATTATCTTACCATCTTTCTTTATTCTCTTCATGGTTTTGACTAAGTCATGCATGATATGAAATGTCTTGTAATTCATTACATAAAAAATGATGCTTTCACAGACTAATTTTAAGTTATTAGTTTCATAAGTAATGACTTTTCAGATTACAGTTGCTTATTTTTATCTTTAATAACTAGTGTGGTACTTTGGTTCCATTTAAAGTGAGCATTTGAAAAAAAATAACTGTTTCATTCACTGTCATTTCCTATGTTTTCTTTTGTGTTTGACATTAAATATCAGGTCTAGAAATCATAGTTACAAAAATAAGTAATGGGAACTAGTTTTTTTTATTATTATTATTAATTGTTACTTACTAATTTGTGTCTTATTTTACTTATTGATATTAATAAATCAATTCGGCTCCATTTCAGCTTACTTGTTACCAACAAATCAGCAGGACTCCTGGGGTCTGATCATACACAAGTGACTGTGGAAACCAGCCACTTGATGTGAACACTTGGAATGAACAGATGTCCTGTGTGAAGTTTTGTTTGCACTAAATATTTACTGGAGTCTTAGAATTAGTGTTTTTCATCTAACCCCGAACTTATACTTGTTTGGCCCAAGAAGGCTGTGGCCTGAGTATATTGTGAGCCAGGAGACCAAGGCCTTTGTCCTGTGATGAAAACTTCCAATGCCTCTGGGTGTCTGTAATGCCATCTCATAGGAATTAACCTAAAGTTCCCTTAGAAGTTTCAGCTGCTTCACTTCTAAACTCTAATGAATTTGAAACTGTGTCGAGCAGGTGACAGCTGTGCCCTAGGACCTCATCAACAACCCATCTACTTCTGTTCTAACTCAAAGTAATAGGCCCTTTCCTCTTTGAACTTAAATGTCTCATTTCTACTCTTCCTCTAGTCACTTTCTCTTCTCTTCTGATTCTCTTTATTTTCTTTCTTTCTCTGCTTTGTTTCTTTCTTCTTCTTCTTTATTTCCCTAGAGTCTTTCCATACTAGTTTGCTGTAAGTACCATGCTTTCTTATGATTTTTTCTTCCCAGATTTCTTCTAATTATCAATCGTCATAGTATTTATCTGGCCCTCCTTCTGTTCTAGCTATATATTTCCAGGAGGTATTGCATTGGTCCTATTTTTGTTCCCTTTGCATTAACCTATGCATTCAGAAATTCAGAATCTACTTTAATTGTCCAAAACCACTGTAAGGAAAGACTGTATAGCTACTATTAACTTTTTCTTTAAATCTCTACTCCCAGAAAGCCTATGAAACCAGGCAGGCAGCTAGCTTGTTCAACATTATTGGTTTCAGACATAAAAAAATAAAACAAAAAACAAAAACTCTGGATTTGAGAGTCAGTTCTACCATTCACTCATGCATCACTCAATATATTTTGCAAACTGGGAATAATGGTCAAATGAGATAATGTAGCTGAGAATATTTCATGGTCCAAATGTTAGTTATTGTTACGGGGAATTAAAGAGGGGCATCATTCATTATCATAGAAATTTTTATTTATATTTTATTTTCTAACTTTTCATTTTAGAGTAATTTCAGACATACAATAAATTTGTGATAACAAGTGAAAAGAATTTCTATATGACCTTCTCTAAATGATCAAAATCAAGAAATTAACTTTGTTATAATACTGTTAAGTAGTTCGTTGACATTATTCAAATTTTATCAATAGTTACTCAGTGTTCTTTTGTTTTATGTGCTCTTGACACTTTCTAAGAGTACTGACAAGTTATTTTAGAGAATACCTCTCAATTTGGATATTCTGACATTGTGTCATTATTAAATTAGGTTATGATTTTTTGAGAGAGTAATGCTACATCCGTCTCAGTGAATTATATCAAGAAGTATGTGATGTCAATAGGTCTAATAAAATAACAACAAAAATGAGCTCATTGCTATTATGTCAAACTGGCCCAAAGGGTTTCCAAAGCTATAACCTTTATGGAGCATGCTGCCACATCTTTATCCCATGGGCCAGCTGGTGTGTTAACATCTTCAACCTGTTCATTAGCAGCCAAGTGCTTAACCACTGGACCACCAGGGCTCCTTAATCTGTCTAAAAGTTATTTTGTGGTTGTTAACTCATGGAAATCCATGTGTGCAGAATGGAGCTGTCCACCACAGGATTTTCAAGGCTGAGACCTTTCCGAAGCTGATTGCCAAGTCTGACCTCTGAGGTGTCTCTGGATGGTTTCCAGCCACCAATCTTTCAAATAGTAGTTGAGAACTTAACCATTTGTGTCACCCAAGTTGATGTTAATTTTGATGTCTCAGTTACAGTTTTCCAAGTTTCTTTACTGTAAAGCTACTCACACTCACTGCCGTTGAGTTGAATCCCACTCATAGCGACTCCTCCTTGGGTTTCCCAGGCGGTACCTCCATGGAAGTACAGTGCCCAGTCTTCCTTCCAAGTAAAGTTACTAGTTTCATTTTTGTAATTAATAAGCATCTTTGGAGGGATACTTTAAGACTATGTAAATGTCCAGTTTCATTATACTTTCACCAACTAATTTTAGCATCCTTATTGATGGTTGCCTAAAACAATTGTTTATTATTGTCAAAAGCCAAATGGGTCTTTTCTATTTTCATCATTCTACTACATTGATTAGTTCACATTTTCTGTAAGGAAGAACATTCTTTCTCCCCACCCCCCCTTATTTATTTATTTTTACCAGTACAGAGGCATGGTGTTATTTGTTCTATGAATTATAATCCTACTAATATTATTGCTCAAAATTGTCCAGAGTTGACCACTGGGAGCCCCTTTGAGTAGACTTTTTCATCCTTTATTGGATCTCTATCATTTTTGTGAACACTTTACTGTTTTCATGTACCAAAAGATGTTTTAGGTTCATTTTATACTTTCTCTGATCTTGCCCTCCAATCAACCATTTCTCCAAGAAGTTTTGATTCATTTTATTGGAGAATGGTATTTAGACACTAAGATCTAGTTGTTGTTGTTGTTGTTGTTGTTGTTAAGTGCCGTCGAGTCGTTTCCGACTCATAGCG
>NW_006921814.1:3080093-3087503 GCF_000298275.1 Orycteropus afer afer | reverse complement strand
CAGTCCATGGTACTTTCAGCATTCTTCACCAGCACCACAACTCAAAAGCATCAACTCTTCTTCAGTCTTCCTTATTCATTGTCCAGCTCTCACAAGCATACGAGGCATATTTAATCAAGTCACCTATAAATCATTTTTTTAATAGAAGAATTTTGAAATCTGCTTTATTCTAAATATGAAAATATAAAGCCTCATACTTCTAATATGTTCTCAGACTGTTGTGGAATTTGGGCAAGAGTGCTGCCAGACTTAAGAAATTGTAAAACACAATGGAAACCAGCATATTATCTTATTAAAAAAAATAGGTATTTTTTAAAGCTTTGAATAGAATTTCCTTAGAAACTAATATCAACAATAGTGTATTTATAGTATTTTCAGGCCTCTCTCTTTGACTATTGTTCTCCTTGTTCTGGTTATTTTACAACTTTCCCAAATATGCATTCCCTGATTCTTTTCCTTTTGAGTCTATACAGAGCACTAAGTCTTAGGTTGTAAAGAAAGACATTATGTAAAATTCTGTAGTTTCACTCTTCATTTCTGACATCACTGAGAATAGTATGTTTTTCCTAACCAATTTTGGATTTAAAAAAAATTCCAAGAGAAAAGAGGAACTTTTCTCTATCACACATACTTTGGTCATTATAGATGACTAAGCTTTCTGGGAGCATAGTGCCTAAGCATTTGACTGCTAACCAGAAAGCAGGCAGTTCAAACCCACCAGCCACTGCTCAGAAGGAAGGTTGGGCAATCTACTTCAGTAGTGAAGTATCACTTGGAAACTCAAGGAGGGGTCACTATGAGTCGGGGCCGACTCAACAACAACAAGCTTTCTGGTACCAAAAGATGTTCTAGGCTCATTTTACATGACCAACCTTTCATTTGGTAGAAAGGCAAAAACAAAGAAACTAACAACTGTAGGGTAAAGGATGTAGTTTTACCCAAAGTAAGGTGGCTTTTGTCCTTGGCCCCAGAGAAATAGCCCTTTAACTAATTGGGGTACCTAGGTATGGGACTTCCAGGCCATGCCTGAAAATTTGTACTAGTGAGTGGGGGCTAACCACAGCAGAAAAGATTCACCTAGAATATTGATATTAACTAGCTCAGGATAAAGACCCTGAGACCCTGGTCGGTGAGAACATCTGTTCTTGGGAAGGTAGCTTGCCTCTTGGGACATGAAAAATTCACAGATTCACATTGGGAACCCTTCCAGACCTTGTCTTTTGTATTTCTTCATTTGTATCCTTTGTGGTGATAATAAATCTATAGTTGAAAATATAGTTTAGTTGTTGCGAGTTTTTGTGTCATTCCTGTGAATTATCAAACCCAAAAAGGGCATTAGGAGCCAGCAGATCAGAAAGTAAGGGTATTTTGTGGACTTTTGAGCTTGCAGTTGACATCCTAAAGGGGTAATGGGAAACCGTCCCAAAACTGTGTCCAGCAAGCAGAAGATTGGGATGTTGTGTGGACTCGTACCCTTGTGGCTGACATCTGCCTGTTTGATGGGTCCTTTTGACTTGTGAGCTCTAATTTAACTTTGAGTGGCTAGCATCAGATAAGGAGAGTGCAGTGGGGGTGACTGGAGACAAGGATGGAGAAGTGGGAATGTGAGGACTGGATTGGTCTTCACATTTTGGGGATTTGATTCATGCTGATTCTATCCATGCACAAACAAACAACAAATAAGTGAACAAGAAAAAGCAAAGCAAAACAAAACCTTAAACAAACAAATGATGAAAGTACAGAGGATTAAGTTTGGCAGTTAGCCCAACATTAAGTAGTTGAAGTACCACTGAATTTCAGTTAATACTTTATATTTAGTCTTTTCCCTTTTTTGCATCCATTTAACTTTGGGGGGGTCGTTGACACAAATGTTGTCTCCTGATACTTAATGAAACTTTTTGTTCCATTTTCTTGGAGAAGAGGACACACATTTTTTTCTCAATATAAAACTTTCTCAATATAAACCATCTGTACTTTAACTTCTTTCCCTTCTTTCGGAAACTGTATTATAATAGTTCAGATCATAAGCTATAGTTGATTAAAACCAATCCTGTTGCCATTGAGTTAATTCCAACTCATAGTGACCTTATAGAACAGAGTAGACCTGCCCCATGGGGTTTCCTAGCCTGTAATATTTGTGGAAGCAGACTTCCATGTCTTTCTCCTGAAGACCTGACCTTTCAGTTAGCAACTAAGCACTTAACCACTGTAACACTAGGACTTCTTCTAGTTTGATTGTTGTTGTTGTTGTTATGTGACGTGGAGTTTGATTAGTTAATTTCTAATCCTGACTCCAAGGGCTCTATGGTTCTTGGTCAAATTACTCAATTCCTCTGGACCTTGGTTTATTCTTCTTAAAAATGAGACCCCAAAAATAGTACTTCCTTAGATGATTGTTGCCACATTATGTGAATACATTATGTGACATAATTATAGGTTTTACCATCTTAATATTTTTAATATTATAAGTTAAGGCTCTCACCTATGAAATAAAACAAGAGAAAACCACTTGCTTTTAAGTTTCTGTAACTGAAATAAGGTAAAACTTAATGAAAAATCCCAAGATAAGGAATGTCCTAAACCAAAAATGAGACACTCCAACCTGATAAGGAGGGATTTTGTCTTTCTGAAAGCCAAGAAATGTAAAATACAGAGAAAAATAGCCACTCAATGCTTCCTTGTTTGTTTGTTTTGTTTCTGGGTTTCAGTGAAAAAGGAAGGAGTTTGGGGGTGGGAAATATTGGAAAGGGGAGAGATGAAGCTCAAGTCAGTAACAGTTAAATACGGTAAAACTTATTGTTTTTAATCAGGAGTTAATATGATACGAGGAGAAATTGATTTCTATTGGGAAGTCTATTTTTAATAGTATGTCAGAATTTAATACCCTGTAACATGATAGGTGTTGGAAGAATTTTCTGATGCCTAGATAGAGCTATGAGAGTGATTCAGTGCTCAGGTTTCTTTCCTTAGCCATAATTTATGAGCGTGTCAGCATTATTTCTCTTGGATAGTGAAAGAAAAAATTATTTATAATGGTGCCTGTATGGGTGTGTGTGTGTGTATTTGCATCTTATTTTGATTTGGTAGCTTTTAAAACCTGGGAGATGAATTAAGTAGTTAGACTGCTGTTATTCCTGTTAAGAGATTTTGATCTTTTGTATTAAATAGCATAATGAACTCTCCCTTTCACTGAATTTTTTTTCCACTGTTAGTCACACTTGTTGTTATGTGCTGTCTAGTCGGACCTGACTCATAGCGACCCCTCCCTGGGTTTCCGAGGCAGTATTACTACGGAAGTAGATTGCTCCATCTTCCTTCCGAGCAGTGGCTGGTGGGTTTGAACCGCCAGCCTTCTGGTTAGCAGTCAAGTGCCTTAGCACTATGCTGCCAGAGCTCCACACTTAGTGGTTACAAAATTCTGTTTCCTTTTACACTAATGCCAGCATTTTTGTACTTTAATAGTTTATGAAGGACTCCTGTTGAGGATTGCTGGGGACCATGAAGAAGAAAATACCACAAGTATTTATTTAGTGAGATTTAAAGAGAGACTAATTGCTATGATATTGTTGTCCTTAGCTGGCAGAGAGCTGGGAAAGCTTCTGGCTTGCATATACCTTTGTGACTTAGTAACAACTTGTGAGCATGACTGTGTGACAAGGCCAATACGAGAAGAAATAGGTCCATCATGGCCACTGTTGATTAGTGCAGTGACATCCTTGGTATGCTGGGAATGTTTATTTGTTTACTTTTCATAACCAGGATTAAAGAACTCCCTCTTTAAAAAAGTGAATTTCTGCTCTGGCTTCTGAGCAAGTTATAATCTTTTGTATGATTTATGTAGCACCTTTTGACCACAAGTGTATGTCATGTGGTAATGCACAAATTCTAGCCACAACAATGAATTTTAACAACCTAATTAATGAAGTGTGTCTACATAACAAAGTGAAGGTTAACATACAACAAGCTTTAGGGAATATTCAGGTGTAATAAGAACAAAAAGCACAGCCTTAGGTACTCCATGGTTCATTGTGTATGACACATTTTCATGTGAGTTTTGAAGGTTTCTAGCTATAGCCATTCTCACTCGTACTTGGTCATATAGGCCAAACTCTTAAAAAATTGGTGTTATCCAAAATACTTTTTTTGTGAAAGATCCCAAATCTATTCTTCCTTCCTCTATGCTGCCAAAAGAATACGTATATGTGGGTATGGAATTTATGAGTAGACAAAGAATGTAGCAAATCATTTCAGGCAGTAGGAACACATGAAAAGAAATAGCATTGTTATAAGAATATTCAGGAGATGTTTGGTAGATGATCAAGAATTTAATGTGAATTGGATTTGCTAATGAAGAGGAGGGGAGGATGTTTAGAAATATGTAAGGGTTAAAATGACTAAAGTTGATGATTGATTAAAGGCGAGAGGTAAGGAAAAAAAATAGTTGGAAAAACCCTAATCAACTATGCTTTTTAGTCACAAACGATGGTAACTATGTCCTACTGTTTCCTATTTGTTCTTTACTAGCACAACCAGGGTATTAAGGCATGTGTTTTTGTCATGTCATGTCAAAGTCTCACATGCAACTCTGGGAAAATAACTTCTGTGGGCTTAAAATATTATAGCTGGAAAAGTATACTTATTTCTTAGAGATTTTATAAAGATTAATTGGAAGACAGAAGTTACATTGAAATAGGTATATAATGCAAAATGTGTTTTTATCTTGTTGCCCATTATTAATAATTGCTGACATTAAAAAAGTATTTTTGCAAAATCAGTTCCTTTTTTGCTAATTTAAGAAATGGAACATTGTGTCCATAATTTTTTAATTATGCTGTTGTAGCAGTCTCTGGACACACAATGATTTTACCTTATATTTGAATTTCTCCCAGCACTCAACTCCCCTTCTCTATCTTTTTAATTTCTAATATAAATGAAATAAGAGGCAGTTATGGTTGAGTTTTTCTTCTTCTTAAGTTGGTTAATTAAAAGTGTGCCTTCCTTTTATTCAAGTAAAATAAATGCACAATCTATCAAGCAGGCTAGTAGTTTCTTTTCTTTGCTGACAAGAACAAGGAAATTTTTGAGAGGAAACAAAATACTTGTTTGCCAAAGTATCAGTGTTAATGTGTCAAATGTGACTAACATCTTGACTCTTATCCAGATACACATTCAAGGGGAATTAAGGACACAGGAAAATAATGGCCATCTTTAATACCTGGGCTAGGTCTCAACACCAAATCTTGATGTAGCTCATACTCCAATGGGATGATCCAGTTCACATTTGAGGTTTGCAGTTACCCTTTGCTCCTTTAACTCTACTAGACAGAAGCAGCTGGAATCACTTGTGTTGTCGCTTTGTTACCTGCTTACCCTGGTATTAACCTTTTTAGTTATACTAATGGAAAGAGGAAGAGAGCTCAAGAACAGGGTGATTCCTTGCCTTGTTTCTGGGCCTAGTCTCATACTGAACAGGTTTTGTTGTTGTTGTTGTTGTTGTTGTTAAGTGCCGTCAAGTTGTTTCCAACTCATAGCGATCCCATGCACAGCAGAACGAAACACTGCCTGGTCCCGCGCCAGCTCCACAATCCCTGCTATACTTGAGCCCATCATCGCAGCCACCGTGTCAATCCATCTCATTGAAGGCCTCCCCCTCTTTCGTTGACCCTCCACCCTACCAAGCATGACATCCTTTTCCAGGGAATGGTCCCTTCTGACAACATGACCAAAATAGATGAGACGAAGTCTGGCCATTCTTGCTTCCAAGGAGCATTCTGACTTCACTTCCTCCAGGACAGATCTGTTAGTTCTTTTAGCAGTCCATAGTACTTTTGGCATTCTTCGCCAGCACCACAACTCAAAAGCATCAACTCTTCTTCGGTCTTCCTTATTCATTGTCCAGCTCTCACATGTATACGAGGCGACTGGAAATATCATGGCTTGTGTCAGGCGCACCTTAGTGACAGGTTTTAGAGGGTGAAAACTCCTCCCCCAAGTGGGGAAACCCCCAAACCTTTTACACTATATTGACCACAAGAGAGTGCAAAGAGTAAAAAGAGCCTTTCTCAACTAAAGTCTAGAGAAGAATTAGAATTGTCCAGAGTGGGGCCCTGGAATCTACACTGTAACTAATTCAAGTGTGCCTTCTACATACTAAAGTTTAAGAATGTTTCGTAAAAATTAAACCTGTGATCTTTTCTTTATAAAAACTAAATGGGATCTATTTAAAATCAATAAGCACTTATCCCCATTTCTAAGGAAATGAATACCTGGAAGACTAGGGGACCAAATCATTCAGAGCTTATTCCTCTCAAAACTTGTGATACGTTTACTTTTTTCTGTCATTTGTTTCAGACAGCCTAGAATTTCGCTGGCTTAACTAGTGTCATTCATAAAATCAGGAAAGAAAACTCACAGATAAGGTTGTAACAGTTATTCTCCAGTTTATGTGTATACATAATCAGCCTATTGGTGTTTGTTTAGTTGCTCTTACTAAATTACTATTACTTACTTATTTGACCTTGTTAGGAATGACTTCTACCTTAAATTAAATCTATTGTTTTAAAAACTTACCCCAATATTTGGAAGATTGTATTCATATATATTTTAGTAAAGTGGCTTTGTTATAATTAATATATAGCCTTCTAAATTAACTAGAACTAAAGGGCAATCAATGACAGATTGGGGATATAAGTGAAGTTCAATGTACCTACTCCAATTTTCTGCCTATAGTTTTATACTAACATTTCATATGTGAATTTAATATTAATGAAATTCTATGTATGCTTTAGGATCATTCAGAACTCAGCATGTACTATCTAACAAGTACTCATGGCTTCTGAGTGGGCGAGAAACAACTGGACTAGAAAACCTTTACCATGCTTTCTTTCATCTTCCCATCTAGGATAATGACTCATGTTCTAAATATTTGAGGCTATAAAAATTAAGCAGCATTCTCAAGAGATCTAATTGAGAAGAGCCCCCACTTAGCTTGAAGGCCTGCCTGGACCCAGCATTGGCCCTTACAGAGTATTAGCTGCTATGACTATATCCTATTATCATCTCTTAAAAGAAGGTCAATATCTTCAGCCAAAACATGGCCAGGAGCTGACTGTGGAACAGATCATCAATTGCTCATTCAAGTGAAAACAGAAGAAAACCAAAACAAGTCCATAAGAGGCAAAATATGACCTTGAGTATATATTCCACCTGGATTTAAAGACCATCTGAAGAATAGATTTGACATATTGAAAGTCAATGACTGAAAACCAGACAAGTTGTGGATGGCATCAATAATGTCATACGTGAAGAATGCAAAGGTCACTAAAAAGACACAAAAGGAAGAAAAGACCAAAATGGATGTAAGAAGGGATTCAGAAACTTGCTCTTCTATGGAAAGTAGCTAAGGGAAAT
>NW_006921814.1:3052348-3079203 GCF_000298275.1 Orycteropus afer afer | reverse complement strand
ACCAGGAGGCTGTCATTCATACAGAACAAGGAGATACCTCCTGGTTTAAAATCAGGAAAGGTGTCTGTAGGGTTGTATCCTTTCACCATACTTATTCAATCTGTATGCTGAGCAAATAATCTGAGAAGCTGGACTACATGAAGAAGAAGACAGCATCAGGATTGGAAGAAGATTCATTAATAACCTGTGATACGCAGATGACACAACCTTGCTTGGTGCAAGTGAAGATGACTCGAAGCACTTACTGCTGAAGATTAAAGATTATAGTCTGCAGTATTGATTATGCATCAACAGAAAGGAAATGAAAATCCTTACAACTGGACAAAAAGTAGCATCACAAAATGGAGAAAAGATAGAAGTTGTCAGAGATTTCATTTTACTTGGATCCACAATCAACACCTATGGAAGCAGCAGTCAAGAAACCAGATGTCATACTGCATTGGGCAAATCAGCTACAAAAGACCTCTTTAAAGTATTGAAGAGCAAAGATATCACTTTGAAGATTAAGATGCCCCTGACCCAAGCCTTTGTATTTTTAATCATCTTACATGTGAAAGCTGGACAATGAATAAGGGAGACTGAGAAAAGTTGATACTTTTGAATTGTGGTTTTGGCAAAGAATACTGAAAATACTATGGAGTGCCAGAAGAACAAACAAATCTGTCCTGGAAGATGTGCAGCTGGAATGCTTGGAGGTGAAAATGGCCAGACTTCATCTTACCTACTTTAGACATGTTGTCAGAAGAGACGGGAGAAGGATATTCAACAATATGAATTGACACCATGGCTGCAATGATGGGCTCAAGTATAGCAAGGACTGTGAGGATAGTCAAGACCAGGCAGGGTTTCGTTCTGTTGCATAAGGTCGTTGAGTCGGAGATGACTCGATGACACCTAACAACAGCAGTAACAACAACAAAGGAGGGTCCCACTGAACAAGAAAGTATAACCAGAAATGGAAGAATGAAACATGTGGTATAAAGATCATTCCTGAGGAAGAAATGTGGATAGAGATTGATGTAAGTCTGTGCTGTTCAGTATGGAAGACACAGCTATTGAAATGGAGCTAGTACAAATGACAAATTGTGTATTAAATTTTACATAATGTTCATTAATTTATGTTTATATTTAAAAAATTGATACTGTTTTCAGTTATTGGAAATCTTTAAGCTGTTTTTGGAACTTCTCTTGTAGGAATCTACTTTTTAAACTGAATGTTATGAAATGTTAATACCAGTCAAGTATTTCTAGTAAAAATTTAGCATTCAACTTGAGAAATATACTGTAAGTATAAATTATATACAAGACTTTAAGACTTAGTAGGAAAAAATAATGTAAAATTTCTCAATAATTTTAATATACTTATATATTAAAATAATGCTTTTTATATATTGAGTATAAAATATATTATTAAAATTAATTTCACCTGTTTCTTTTTACTTTTTTGATATAGATAATAGAAAAATTTAAACGTGGCTTCTATTATCATCTGATGCAAATGTTTCTGACAGCTCCAGATTTCCATAGCATTGGGTACTAACTAAGAAGTCCTGTGTTCTGAAGTGTTCATTTTAAGGCTGTGACCTCAATGAGTACTAAATACATATTAATGGGTGGTTAACTATTTAACAATAATTTTATGACTCCAGAAAATAATTTGACTGTACTATGACGGAGAATAAGGAGCCCAGTGGCACACATGGTTGAGCACTCAACTGCTAATTGGAAGTTTGGTGATTTGAATCCACACAACAGCTCCTCAGGAGAAAGACCTGATGATCTGCTTCTAGAAAGATTACAGCCAAGAAAACCCTAAGTGGCAGTTCTCTTCTGTCATTTGGGGCCGTATGAGTCAGAGTCAACTCCATGGCACCTATCAAGAACAACAACAACATGACTTAGAATTTGGAATATTAAACACATGGAGATAGTGCCAACCAAACAGACATCGACTGACCCAAACAAGTAGGAATATTTTGAGTGAAGATGGAATAAGTACAGTGCTTATCAAAATCTTTTTCATGTTCTAGATTTCCTTCCTACAACTTTTGAAGGATTTTCTTGGTCAAGATCACTTAAACAAAATATGTTGTTCTAATTAAATCACATGATGCATATAAATTAAGCAATATATATTTATTAGTCATCTTTGCTTCTATGAAACTAAGAAATCATGTGAAATAGACAAAACCAAAAAAAAAACCAAAAAAACAGTTGCCTGTGAGTCGACTCCAACTCATGGCAATCCCGTATATGTCAGAGTAGAACAGTACTGCATAGGGTTTTCAATGCCTGATATGTACACACACACACACACATGTATATATATATATGTGTATGTAATGTGTGTGTGTATGTATATATGTATATATGTATACATATATATTTTTTTCTTTCCTGGAAGTTGAACACCAGGTCTTCCTTCTGTCAAAAATAAACAACTTAGAACATGATTAAGAGTTATGTAGGTTTAATAGACAACTTTTAAGTTGATAGCACATCATTACTGAGTAAATCAGTGTTCCGATTAATTAAGATTTTCAGGGTACTTGTATATGATTTCATAAGGAACTTTGAAGAAACAATTGGTTCATTTGTTGACAATTATGTCAGAATAAATAAATCTTAGAGCAGTATGCACTCAAACATTATAGACAATAGGAAAATAGAAATCTGACTAACACAATTAATTGCAAGATCAGTGAACTTTGATTTAAGATCTCTGGAGTCTTAGAACATGTTCATTAATCTTTGAGTGTTTTCGGAAAGAACAAGTTTCAAGTGTCTCAGTGATCCTGATCACCTAAATACAATGATGTGAAACTAGACAAGTTGCTTCTAAAAGTTAGTTACAGTTTAAGGCATGGCTATAAGCTGTAAAAATTGTGCACATATGATAATGCAGCACACACGTTTCTAACATTTAATAAGATGACCTTTAGTGCCATGGGAAAGGAAACTATTTCATACTGCAAAAGTTATAATTCCATTTCACACATCTAAAGTGTGTCTGGGTGGATTTGAACGTCTTATCTTTTGGTTAACAGCTGACTTGGTTAAGTATTTGTACCACTTGGGGAAAATAGAATAGATAAGATGCACATTTTTGAAAACTGGAACTATAAAGTTGCATAAATGATAAAAGACTAAACTTGGTAGATTTTAACTGTTCAGTAAAATAGGGGAGAGCCAAATAAATGTCAACTGAGGTAGTTTAGAAGACTGTGCATCAAGGTAAGATTTGAGCCTTGTGATAATTAATTTTGGCTGGGCCATAATTCTCAGTGGTTCAGCAGTTATGATGTAGTCATCCCCACGATGCTATAAGCAGCCATTCAGTTGAATAGGGGTTTCCTCAGGGGTGTGGCCTGCTTCCAATATGTTGTGGCAAAGCTTTTTGCTGGATCTGGATCCTGCATCTGACTCATGATAATCTGACCTCCAGTTCTTGGGCTTGAATCAGTCATATTGCCTTGACTTTTGTCATATTGAACTTTGTCATATTGCCTGCTGATCTTGGGATTGTTGCCCCCACAGTCTGTGAGCCAACAGCTTGCCATCTTACCTGCTTATTTTAGTTTCATCAGCCCCTGAAGCTCTGTGAGTCAGGAGAAGCCTCCAGCCTGACATCTGACCCAAAGACTTGGGACGTGCCATCCTCTAAAACTACATTAGCCATTTCCTTTAAACAAATCAATCCCTGTCTCTGTCTCTATCTCTATCTCTATCTCTATCTGCATCTATAAGGTTCACTAATTTTGCTTCTCTAGAAAACCCAGAGTAACACAAGCTTCTATAGTAGAATTCACATGGACTTGGGAAAGGAGCCCTCAGAGAACAGCTTACTGACACATCAGACCTTCTGTTGGGTCCCTGATCACTTTTCTGTAACTGTTTACTTGCCTTTTCACTCAGTGGAGTGTGAACCACTTGAAGACAATGATCCTGTATATTTCACCTTCCCTGCCTAATATTGTCAAGTATTACATTTTACTTGGATCCACAATCAACACCCATGGAAGCAACTGTGAAGAAATCAATGATGTATTTCATTGGGCAAATCTACTACAAAAGACCTCTTCAAAGTGTTAATAAGTAAAGATATCACCTTGAACACTAAAGTGTGCCTGACCCAAGCCATGGTATTTTCAATGGTCTCATGTGAAAGCTGGACAATGGATAAGAAAAATTGATGAATTACGGTGTTGGTGAAGAATACTGAATATACCATGGATTGCCAGAGAATGAACAAATCTGTCTTGGATGAAGTATGACCAGAATGTTCCTTAGAAGCGAGGATGGAGAGAATTTGTCCTATGTACTTTGGACATATTATCAAGGGACACCAGTCTCTGCAGGGCATCATACTCGGTAAAGAAGGGTCAGTAAACAAGAGGAAGACCCTGTATGAGATGGACTGATGCAGTGGCTGAATAATGGACTCAAACATAGCAACAGTTGTGGGGATGGTACAGGATGGGACACTATTTTGTTCTATTGTATATAAGATCTGTATGAGTCAGAACCGACTCGATACCACCTGTTCTGGTTACCTAATGCCCCTCTGACAAGAAATATACCACAAATGGGATGGCCTTAACAAACAGGAGTTTATTCTCTTACAGTCCAGAGGCTTTAAGTCCAAGTTCAAAATGCCCCTTCAACCTTGGGGTCCAGCTCTGCCTCCTGCTCCCAGCCCACTGGAGCTAGAAGTGTTTCTTCACTCAAACAGCTTCTGAGTGAAGAAGCTGCTGAGGCTGAGAAGCCCAAGGTTGACAAGTAAAAGGGCACAGTCCCGATGTTACCAAATCACACAGCAGGATATTAATTCAAGTTCATTGTTAAGTCCCAAGGTCTGCAGAGCATGGCAGGCTGCTGAACAATGACACGGCTACATGCAGGGTCCAAGCATGCCATAAGCTGGAGACCATTCCCAAAACTGCTTCTTATATATAGGGAGCAGACCACATATCCAAAGCAACTACTCATCTGCTTGTGGTAGATCCCACCATGGAGTTGATTGCCAGTCTCATCATGGGGAATAACTACCACCAGCTCCCCAGACACTCAATCAGGCCTAGCCAAGTTAACATACAAACATAACCACCATACCACCTAACAACAACAATCCCAATGTTGTCATTGTCTTGCACACACTAGGTATTCAGTACATGTTTATGAATGCCACAAATACATGAATGAATAACTGAAAACATTCTCATCAGAAGAAAATATAACAAAACAAACAGTGATAAGCATTGGCATTATGACATGTGTATGAATGCCCTGGTACCTAAGTGCTTAAAATGCTAGCCTGCTAACCAAAAGGTTGGAGGTCTGAACCCACCAGCCCCTCCATGGGAGGAAGATGTAGCAATCTGCTTCCATAAAGATTTATGGATTGGAAACATTATGAGGGGCAGTACTACTCTGTTCTAGAGGGTCATTATGAGTTGCAATTGACTAGATAGCAGTGAGTTTGGTTTGGTTTTAGTTATAGCCACAAAGCTTCTGTGGTTCCATTTTCTAATCTAAAAATAGTGAAAATGGCTCTTAACTTCCTCACAGTGTTTTTGTAGATGTTCAAACTTTAAGTGAAAGGACTTTACAGACTGTAATGTGCTATATAAATTCAGGATTTCACTGTCATTTGGCCACAAAGAGGTTTTTATTCATTGCAATTGTCATATTGTATAGAAGGAGGTATCCATGAAATAGTTGTTTAACAAATGAACCAACGAATGAATGGCGGTGGTGGGGGGGGCCCACACTCTTGTCACTTTCATTTTTATATTTTTCATTTCCCAGAAAGTGTGGACAACTACTCTCATTACAAAAGTATCTAAATGATTAAATAAGCTTTGTAGAAAAGCTTGAAGTATTTGCTTACGAATAAAGTTGATGCATTAGTCTGTGAACATTTCCAAATCTCTGGTGACTTTTCAGCACTTTTAAAATATTATTTTGCTTATTCATAAGTAAGTACAATTGGTTCAGATTTTTGAAGTTTTCAGAAAAATGATCTCAAAATTACATTTAAAAAAACATATCTCAATTAAATTAAAATATACCTTCACATTGCCAGTGTGGTTGCTATAATATAAAGCAGGTGGGGAAAATGCAAAAAGTATTTTCTGAATTACTGATAGAAAAATACTCAAATACTTTTTTTTCTGGAGTGAAGGAAAAATTGTTACTAAAAAGGATAATACATAAAAAAAATTAACTGTTAAAAGAGAGGCAGCATCATAAAAGAAAAATTTGCAAAATTGAATAGTTTATTTGAAAGCTTCCAGGAGAGATCTTCCATTCCTAAATTATAGCTTTCAAAGATTGTTTTTCTGGCTGTTTCCTAAGTATTTTGTCCTAAGGCTAAAAGGCTAGAAAAGTTTTGCACCACCTGCCAAAACAGAAACACAATGCAGATCCTAAAGATGGAACTATAGCAACCTGTCTCCAAGCTCTGATAACTCATCTTGTGTAATATCCCCGCCTTTCATGCTGACTGCTATCACCTTTCTCTCAACCCTCATTTTTTGATACTTGGATTATTGCTGTTTTGTGTGACAGTTTAATCTGTCTGCTTTTGGCTTTGCCTGCATTTAAATACATCTCACATACTGGCACCAGTGGAGTCTTATATACCAGTAGTTTCATGACGTTTCTCCACTCTCCCTGAATCTATATTGGCCTCCTCTAACTTATTGCACCAATCTAGCCCTCTAACTTGATATCTATACTTGACTTAAACCAAAACCAAACTCACTGACATCAGTCGATTCTGACTCATAGCAACCACCATTGGATTTCTAAGGCTTTAAATGTTTATGGAAGCAGACTACCTTATCTTTTTTCTGCTGATGGGTTTGAACCACTGACTTTTTGGTTAGCAACCAAATGCCTTAACCATTACACCCCCAGAACTTCTTATACTTTACATAATCAATCTTATTGCTCTGTATGTTCTTCTCATAGGGTGATCTTTCCAGAATTCTCATATCTTGTTTGAATTTTGTCAGACGTTCCTCCATTCTACTTTTGCAACGAGTGATCATCACTCCATTGTATGAAGATTTGGAGAATTTTCTAGCTATAAAATTGATTTAACAAAAACAAACAATAACAAAAAACTCCATTGATCTCAAATAGATTCCACCTCATGGTGACACTAGTTAACAAAGAGTAGAACTAGGGTGTTTTTGGCTGTAATCTTTATGGACATAGATCACCATGCCTTTCTTCTGTGGTGCTGCTGGGTGGGTTCAAGCCGTCAACCTTTAGGTTAATAGTTGAGTGCAAAATTTTTACCTTTTGGTATTATCTTTCATGTGGACATTTCTTAACTGAATTTGTAAAATAAAGCTCTAAAGTGCAAATAAAGGGATATCTCATTATAAAAAGACATAAATCCAAACCAAACCCACTGCCATCAACTCATAGCGACCTACTCTGTCTTACTGTTCCATAGGATTTCCAAGGCTGTAAATCTTTACAGAAGCTAACTGCCTCATCTTTCTCCCTCAGAGTGGCTGGTGAGTTCGAACTGCCAATCTTTGGTTAGCAGCCAAATGCTTTAACCACTATGCCACCAGAGCTCCTGTTTTAAAATTAAAAAAAAAAAGAATACACATTTTAAAATATGTGCAATGTGTTATAGAGAAAAGCAAAAAATTATCGATATATTAAATATATAAATATTTTCTAGCACTGGAAGCTGATGTGATTCTTGAAGAACACATGGTTCTTTCTTTATCCATATATTTTGAATTGCTCATCTATAGTACATTAAAAATGGTTCTTTTGTATTATGGACTACTAATTGTGCATTTTGCTGAGAAAGCCCTCTTCTTCATAAAGATGATATTCTAACTGCACAGAGACAAAGTGGTAGCAAGATGTGCCTCCACATCCATGACCCTTGATCTTTCCTATCCAGAAATATTTCTCAAAAGATCAAACCACAGCACACCCAGCTCTTGGCACTCGAAGACTTGGCTTTGATGGTGATCAAGTATTACATGTGATATGGCGGCTCTTAAAAGGGACTCTTCAAAATAAAGTGATAGGAATGTACACTACTCTTTTGTTTCAGAGAAGAGATTTTGCCAATTTTTTTTCTTCTTCTTTTTTTTTTTTTTTTTTTAAAGAGAGTTCATAAGAGTATTTTCCTCTTTGGGATTTTTGAATGGATACTTATCATTATGAGAGAGTGCCATGGAATGTGTTTCATTTCATTCTGTTTCAGCCGGCACCAGCAGCCTGAAGAAAATGTCTGCCATGCTGTCAATGAATTGAAAGACAAAATTTCACACCTTCACAAGTACTCAGTATGCTTTCCCATCCGTTTTTTTTCCCTCTGCTTCTCTCCTTCTTCCCTTCCTCCTCCTCCTTCTCCTTTTCTTCCTCCTTCTCCTCTTTTTCTTCTCCTTTTTCTCCTCCTCCTCTTCCTCCTTTTATTTTTCATTCTCACTCTTCCTTTTGACTTTCTCTAGGTTCTCTACATGCTCCTTGTCCCTTCCCCTCTCTTCAATTCTATCTTTTTCCACCTCTGCTCCATTCACTCTGCTTTTTTGCTTATGTCCATTTCTTCCTCTATCAGTGCCCTGACAATACATCTTCAATATATACTTCCCCTCTCTCTTTGAGTCTCTATTCTTGCTACTATCTCTTTGTTTTGAAAAGAAAATCCATGTCACTGTTCTAGTAGCGTACTGGCTGAGCAGGATCTCTATGCTGTGTAAACTTGTCTTATTTGCTCTGGTAGCATAGTGCCTAAGGCACTTGACTGCTAACCAGAAAGCTGGTGGTTCAAACCCACCAGCCACTCCTTGGAAGGAAGGTTGGGCAATCTACTTCCATAGTGAGACTGCCTCGGCAACCCAACGAGGGGTCGCTATGAGTCGGGTCCGACGCGACAGCACATAACAACAACAGGAATAGTTTGCTTCCTCCAGATGAGTTCTTGTAGTGTGTTAATTCAAATACAACCTTCTATCAGCTTCCCACAAAATATAAAGAATCCTTTTCTGAAAATGGAAATTGCTTCAGGATAAATGGTGGTCATTCCAGTAATTTAAAAGGATAGAATTAAGCTACTTTGTAAAATACTTAAAAATAATTACAATAAATACATTTTACATGGCTCTGGCAGAGAGTGGGAAATCTGAATAAAAACTCTGTATTATGTGGCTATTCAAGCAATTAGAATTTAATAAAATTGAAAAATTGCATATATTTAATATCTAGTTAAATGTTTCTTTACTCATCCAGGAAAGACTTTAAGCTGATGTGATATGACCACAAGGCACTAGTAAAGTTTTGGAGTTAGACAATGTGAATTCAAGTCCTATTTCCTCCATTATATAGCCATGTGAACCTTTGGTAAATTACTTAAACTCACTGAACCCCCAATGTAAAATGTAGATAATTTTAGTTCTTACTTCATACTGTTGTGAGGATTAGATAACACTTAAAAAAAGACCTGACACATAGTAAGTACAAATAAATATTAGCCATTCTTTTTGTTCTTATTATTGATTTTTTTTTTTTAAGAAAGATTCTAGCTTAGTACCTGGCCTACAATGGTAGTGCATTAAGTGTTAAATTTCAGTTAATCAGGTCTAATACAATTTGTCTACTGTAGCTGCTGAAAGTGCTATAAGAGACTACTCAACTACTAAGCAGTTGAGGTTACTACATTTTCCAAGAGGTTTATTAACCATATGCTAATAGATTGTTGAATGTACCATGCCTTTGATATTGTTGGGAAATTTGGGGAATACTTAAGAGTAATTTATTGTTGTTGTTAGGTGCCATCGAGCTGGCTCTGACTCATAGTGACCCTATGTACAATAATAGATCAAAACAGTGCCCAGTCCCATGCCAGACTCAATCCTTGCTATACCTCAGCCCAGTGTTGCAGCCACTGTGCCAATCCATCTTGTTGATATTCTTCTCTTTTTTTCATTGACCCTCTACTTTACCAAGCATGACATACTTCTCCAGGGAATGGTTCCTTCTGACCACAAGGCTAAAATAGGTGAGATAAAGTCTGGCCATTCTTACTTCCAAGGAGTATTCTAGCTGCACTTCTTCCAGGAAAGATTTGTTAGTTCTTCTGGAATTCCATGGCACTTTCAATGTTCTTCAACACCACAACTCAAAACATCAACTCTTCTTTGGTTTTCCTTATTCAGCGTCTCACTTTCACATGTGTATGAGGCTACTGAAAATACTATGGCTTGGGTTAGGCACACTTTAGTCTTCAAAGAGACATCTTTGTTCTTCAGCACTTTAAAGAGGTCTTTTGCAGCAAATTTGCCCAATGCAGGCCAGCATGGATCTGTCTAATGAATTGAAGTTTGGAGAGCCTGAACCTTGATGAAAGTTCTCTATAATGTATCACAAAAAGTTTAAAATGGTATTTGTTGTTGTTATTTATCTTTGAGTTGATTTCTACTCATGGTGTGCTGAGTAGAACTGTATGCAGAGTAAAACTGCTCCATGGCGTTTTGAAGGCTGTGACTTCTCAGAAGCAAATCACTTCTGACATGCCTCTGGAAAGGTTCAAACTGCTGACCTTTCTTGCTCCACCCAGGGATTTAATTTTCATGTGACAAACATGAAACTAAGGATATTAAATATTGCATGATAATGCTGAACCATTTTTTGATATATATGAAACTGA
The DNA here is from genome assembly GCF_000298275.1 of Orycteropus afer afer. Lineage (NCBI taxonomy): Eukaryota > Metazoa > Chordata > Mammalia > Tubulidentata > Orycteropodidae > Orycteropus > Orycteropus afer. The sequence continues at coordinate 3,068,516 of NW_006921814.1, read as the reverse complement.
AGCAGAGAGAGGTTAAATTTTAAATCATTTCACACTGTTACAAAGAGGCTCATGAGAATTGTTGTTAGTAGCTGTCAACTTGTCCCCCAACTCATAGTGACCCCATACACAACAGGATTAAACCATTGTGATACATATAGTTTTCACTGGCTAATTTTTTTGGAAGTAGATCACTAGGCCTTTTTTCCTAGTTCTTCTTAGTCTGTAAGCCTGCTGGAACCTGTTCACATCATAGCAATGCACAAGTCTCCACTGGCAGATGAATGGTGGGTGTGAACGAAGTACATTGGCCAGGAATTGAACCTAGGTCTTCTGCTTGGAAAGCAAGAATTCTCACACTGAATCACCAATGTCCTCTCAGAGAATTAGGGGCTATGCAAAGTCAGATACTCACATCAATTCTTTGCACTCCAGAGGACTGCATACATCAAAGGATTTGAGTGTGTTCTCCAGATTAGGTATGCAGACCACTTTGACAAATCTGGTTTGTCCATAGGAGATATTTCCTGCCCGTTATACTAATTAAACTTGTCTTTGCTTTGTGCATCTCAACTCCCCTTCAGCATCATGCTTATCGTTTCACCTTTCACTTTTCATGCAGAAGGACAGCAATAATTTCTGCTGGACCTTCATGTATTTGCTGGAATATCTTAATCAAGATGAGATTCTCTAGGAAGTTGCCATCTAACTCCTAAAAGCACTGAGAAAGAAGTTTATTTGATGCTGTTAGTTCAGAGGACCTATTACACTTTCAGTGAACATCTTGAATGGGGAAGAAGCATAGGATTTTGAATGTCTGAGAGTGATTTTAGTTGCCAGAGGAAGCATAAGTCTTTTCTTTATTGCTATCATGTAGAACAAGATGGGATTCCTACTTTACTGTTCTTTTTGGTCCCTAGGATTACTAATACTCCAGTACCTGTCTGGTAGTCATAGTTTTTATCCTACTCACAAAAAGAGTGAGGAATCGTAGTACACCACATGTATTGATTTCCTAGGGCTGATGTAACAAAATACCACAAACAGGGTGGCTTATAAAAATGGAAACTTATTGTCTCAGTTCTGGAGGTTAGGAGTCTGAGTTCAGGGTTTTGACAGGGCCACATTCTCTGTGAACACTCCAGGGAAAGAAACTTTCTTCTCTCTTCCTGTTTCTGGTAGCCTCAGGTGTTTTTTGGCTTGCAACTGCAGCATAACTCCTTCACATGACCATCTTCCCTCTGTCTGTCTCCCTCTGTTTCTTCTTTTTTATAAAGACATCAGTCATATTGGATCAGAACTTACTCCAGTATAACTTCATGTGAATTGACAAAATCTTCAAGGATTTTATTTCCAAACAAAGTCACCTTCACAGGTACCAGACACTTGGATTTCAACATATCTGTTTTTGGGGAGATAGATGATCTATAAGACCACATTTAATGAGAAACATTTTCTTTAAGTTTGGTTTTCAATTTCTTGTGTCCAGCTGCCTCAATGCTCGCTGTTCAAAATAACTTTTTCTTTTTAAAGGTCTCTTGTACTTTTTGTCAAGACTTGATTGTACATGTGTTTCTGGCATCTTTGACCACTGAAAGTCAGAAAAACAATTTGAAATACTTTTAACACAAAACAAAACAAAACTCATTGCTCTTGAGCTCTTGAGTTTATTCTGACTCATAGAGACCCTCACTGAATTTCCAAGGCTGTAAATCTTTACAGAAGTAGATTGCCCCATATTCCTTCCACAAAGTGGCTGGTGTGTTTGAACCGCTGACCTTCTGGTTGGTAGTCAAATGCCTTATCCTCTACGCCACCAGAGTTCCTTACTTTTAACACAAAGAGGAATTTATTAGCTCACACAAGCAAACTATAGGAAAGGCTGGTGACAACTACAACTGGGGATTGACCATTGTCAAGATCCTCTATCATTCATCCTTTTACTCTTAGCAAGATGGCTTCCTTCTCTGATACTGCATTCTCTACCAGTGAGGAACCTTTTTGTGAGAAGACTTCATTCAAATCCCTACAACTTAATAACTGAAAAAAAAAGAATTTTCTTTTTTCACTACAAATTTGATCTATACTGGTAGTAGGCATAAATTAGGTGAGCTCAATAAATACCTACATTCTCACCATTGCAGTAGGATTCTATTGTAGTTGGCTATCACTGAGCCACGGGTCGAAAAGATAATTTCTCAGAAGAATGAGTGATATTTGGAGTGCTGATATAATTAATACCCAGTGTAAATGATAGTGAGACATGTTTTCTTGCCTACTGCTTTGCTTTATTCCATGAAGTTTTCTTTCTTTTATTTCCTTGTGATGGATTTTCTTTTCCACCTTTCAGGTTGTCTGATTCTGGTTCGGCAGTAATTTTTGTGTTTTTCCTCAGAGATTTGTTCTAAATCATAGTTACAATATCTTCACTTGCTTTACTTGAAGGCTGTACATGGTAGGGGTCCTATGTGTTTATGTTGCTTTTATCAATAATTTGTTTTCTTATAAATCATCTGAATTCCTAGTTTCTGTCTTTGGAAATTATCTCCTCAACAGTCTTTTTGAAACTCTTTGTGAAATAGCCTCTTCTAATACAATTTCTGCAACTTTCATTCTATGATGGGACAAATTTCTGCCTTCAGCACAATACTGTATACCTAGTGTGTGCTTTCCCTTTTCTTCTGTTATGATGTTTACATTTTCTTCATTCAGGAACTAATCATGTATCTTCAGCAACTCTACTATACACAATCTATTTCTTAATGAGTCTAAGGATGAGATATTTGGATTGCTTTTTGCAGCACCACTCTAAATACACCTACAGTGTTATCTGTTGCTTCCTTTTGCAGAGTCAGTCACAGCTGAGTATTAAGAGTTACTACATAGATAGTTTTATATTGCCTAAACATAACCTGTCAGTAACACTTCATTAAATATTAATGAAGGCCTGAGAAATTCAAGATGAGTATGGAGTTACATGAGTAAAATGATATTATAGTATTCTTTCCATAGTCTCGGAGGCTCATTTATAGAGAGGACCACTCAAATTGAATGTTCTGTAGATATTTATTCATATCACTAAACACTCTCCTTCTCCATTCAGAGTCTTTTTTTTTATCTCTTGTCTCTCATGAAAGAAACCTCATTCAGCTCCCTTGCTTCTGATCTCCTGTTTTCATGACACTAGGCCATCTGCAGGTAGCTACAGGAGAAATCTTATCTAGACACTGGGGATTGGGGGAAGATGGCACAAGCCAACGATATTGGGATTGAACATGCAATAAAACAAAAGACAATTTTCAAATTCATAATAGTATGACCAGATTCTAGCAATAAGTATGAAGATTTAGATAAAATGGATGATTTTCCTAGCAAAATACAAATTGTTAACCTAACCTAAGGAAATTGTTGTTGCTGTTAGTGCCATTGAGTAAGTTTCAACTCTCAGTGACCCCATGTACAATAGAAAGAAACACTGCCTGGTCCTGTGTCATCCTCACAATCATTGGTATGTTTGAGCCCTTTGTTGCAGCCACTGTGTTAATCCATCTCATTGAGGGTCTTCTCCTTTTTCACTGGCCCTCTACTTTACCAGCATGATATCCTTCTCCTGAAACTGATCCCTTCTCATAATGTGACACAAGTTCAAGAGACAAAGTCTGGCCATTCTTGTTTCTAAGTATTCCAGCTGTACTTCTTCCAAAACAGATTTCTTTGCTCTTCCAGAAGTCCATGGTTTATTCAATAATTTTATCCACTACCATAATTAACAGGAGCTCTGGTGGCACAGTGCCTAAGTCATTTGACAGCTAACCAGAAGGCTGGTGGTTCAAACCCACCAGCCACTCCTCGGAAGGAAGATTGGGCAATCTACTTCTGTAGAGTTACTGCCTTGGAAACCCAAGAAGGGTTCACTATGAGTCGGAATCAACTCGATGGCAGTGAAAGTGCATCAATTCTTTGGTACTCCTTATTCATTGTCCAGCTTTCAAATGCACATGAGATTACTGAAAAGACAATGGGTTGAGTCAGGAGCACCTTAATCTTCAAAGTGACATCTTTGCTCTTTAACACTTTAAAGAAGTGTTTTGCAGAACATTTGCCCAGTGCAGTATGTCATCTAATTTCTTGACTGCTGCTTCCATAGGCATTAATTATGGATCTAAGTAAAATGAAACCCCTGACAATTTCAAACTTTTCTCCATTTATCATGATGTTGCTTATTGCTACAGTTGTAAGGATTTTTGTTTTCTTTACTTTTGAGTTGTAATGCATACTGAAAGCTGTAGTCTTTGATCTTCATCAGTAGTGCTTCAAGTCATCTTCAATTTCAGTAAGAAAAGTTGTGTCATCTGCATATTGCAAGTTGTTAGTGATTCTTCCTCCAAACCTGATGTGACATTCTTCTTCATATAGTCCAGCTTTTCATATTATTTACTCAGATAACACATTGAATGGGTGTGGTGAAAGACATAAACCTGACACACACCTTTCCTGATTTTAAACCATTCATTATCCTTTTGTTCTGATTGAAAATGACTGCCTCTTAGTCTATATACAGGTTCCTCATGAGTACAATTAACTGTTCTGGAATTCCCATTCTTCATAATTTGTTATGATCCACACAGTGAAATGCCTTTGCATAGTTAATAAAACACAGTAAACATCTTATTGGTATTCTTTGATCTTAGCCAAGATCCATCTGACGTCAACAATTATCTCTCTCCTTCCATTACCTCTTCTGAATCTAGCCTAAATTTCTGGCAGTTCCCTGTTGGTGTACTACTGCAACAGTTTTTGAATTATCTTCAGCAAATTTTTGCTTACATGTGATATAATAATATTGTTCAATAATTTCTACTTTCTGTTGGATAAGTTTTCTTTGGAATGGGCACAAATATGGTTCTCTTCCATTAAGATGGCCAGGTAGCTGTCTTCCAAATTTCTTGAAATAAGCAAGTGACCGCTTCCACCATTGCATCCATTTATTGAAACATCTCAATGGATATTCCATCAATTGCTAGAGGTTCATTCTTCCCCGATTCCTTCAGTGCAGTTTGAACTTCTTCCTTCAATACCATTTGTTCTTGAGCATATGCTACCTCCTGAGTTGGCTGAATGTCAACCAATACTTTTTGGTACAGTGACAGTATATTCCTTCCATCTTCTTTTCATGCTTTCTGCATAATTCAATATATTGCCCATAGAATCCTTCAATATTGTAACTCAGGGTTTGAATTTTTTTCTTTAGTTCTTTCAGCTTGAGAAATGCTAAGCATGTTCTTCCTTTTTGATTTTCTAACTCCAGGTCTTTTGCATTTCATTATAATTCTTTACTTTGTCTTTTTAAGTTGTCTTTTAAAATCTTCTGTTTTCCTCCTTTAGTTCAGAATTTCTTCCATTCACTTTACCTACTCTCCATTCACGATCAAGTTTCAGACTCTCTTTTGATATCCTTTTCTTTTTTTAGTAGGAAAAAATAGAAATAATGAATAAATAAGTAACCATGAGAGAAGTCAAATTAGTGGTACAATGTCTCACATTCCTCCCTATCACCAAGTGACACCAGGCCTAAATTTTTATAGGCAATATTTTTTACTAGAATATTTAAGAATAAGCAATCCTATCTTAAAAACTAGCTGGGTTAGAGTCTCAAATTAGAAAGAAATCTAACAAATCAACTTTTTATACATGGTATATAACTTTGATGTTAGAAATGGACTTAAGCATAGACAGAGAAAAGTTATAGCTTTTTCTCATTTATGATTATGAATGCAAAATTATTAATAAAATATTCACAAAATATTTGTAATAGTAGATAAATCACTATCTAATAAGCAACAGATGGTTATACAAAAATAAAAAGGTAGGTCAACATTTGGAAATCTATAAAATTTAGCAGAAAATCCCTCATGGTTATTTCAATATGTGGAGAAAACACATTAAAGTAAAATTCAACCCTCTATTGTAATAAAAGCTTTTAATAAATTAAGAAGAGAGGAATTTTAAACATTTTTCTGAAAAGGGATATCTATCAAGAATTTATCAAAAACTACAGTTATATGAAAAACTTGTATTTTTATTAAAGTTAGCAGTAAGAAAATAATTCTTGTGATTAGCTCCATTATTCAAGATTGCTCTAGATAGATGTCATAATTAACTCAAGAAGCCAAGAAAAGTAAGAGCTACAAGAAGTAAAAATTGATAAAGAGTAAATCAGGCAAATAATGAAACTGTAAAAAAATGAATATCCAAGCAAGCCCTCTCAGATATACCATCAGAGAATTTTAGATTTGAGTTTGTCATATTCAGGGAGTCATGGTGGCACAGTGGTTAAGCACTCAACCAATAACCTAAATGTCAACAGTTCAAACCCACCAGCAGTCAGCTTCCATAAGATTTACAGCCTTGGAAACCCTATGAGGTAGTTCTCTATCCTCTATCCTACAAGGTCGCTATGTGTCAGAATCAACTTTACAATAGGGCTTGTTTTTTTTTGGTTAGTTTGGCATGGTCACTAAATTCAAGATCAATATGCATAAAAGGGTAGCATTCTTGGAAATAAGCGATAACCAACAAGAAAATGACAGAGGAAAACATTCATCATTTGTGGTGGGCAGAATAATGGCCCCTCAAAAATGTCCACCTCTTAATTTTGAACATTTGTGAATATGTTATGCTATATGACAGAGGGGTAATTAAGAATGCACATAGAATTAAGGTTACTAATCAGCTTATTTTAAGATACAATCCTGCATTATCTATTGTGCCCAGTATCATCATAATGAAAAACAGGTTGCCATTGAGTTGATTCTGATCCATAAAAACTCAGTGTGCGTCAGAGTAGAACTATTCTCCATAAGGTTTTCATTGGTTGATTTTTAGAAGTAGATCATCCACTGCCTTTGAGTTGACTCAGAATCATAGCGATCCCCATCAGGTTTTCAAGGTAGCAAATTTTTACAGAAGTAGATTGTCCCAACTTCCTTCAATGGTGCATCTGGTGGGTCACCAGGCACTTTTTCCCGAGGCCTCTGGAGTCCACGTTGAACTCTGGATGGTGCAAATAACCAATATGGTTGGCTGCTAACCAAAAGGTTACAGGTTTAAGTCCACTCAGAGGTACTTTGGAAGAAAGGTCCTACTGTGAAACGTGAGGTTGCCATGAGTTGGAATCAACTCCATGGCAATTGGAACATCATCATAAGTGCTCTTTAAATGTGGAGGAGGTAGGCAGGAGAGTCAATGTCAGAGTACTGTGGTGTGAGAAAGACTTGATCTGCCATTGTAGGCTTTGATGGAAGGATGCCATGAACCAAGAAATTCAGGCAGGCTCTAGAAGCTAGGATGCAGATTCTCCCATCTACCAAAAAAAAAAAAAAAAACCTCACAGCCATCAAGTCAGATCTGACTCATAAGGACCCCTCCCTTGGGTTTCCGAGGTGGTATCACTATGGAAGTAGATTGCCCAACCTTCCTTCTAAGGAGAGGCTGGTGGGTTTGAACTGCCAGCCATAGAGCCATCAGAAAGAAATGCAGCTCTGTCACTGAGACCCACTTCGATTTCTGACCTCCAAAGTTGTAAGATAAGTAATTTGTGTTATTTTAAGTCAATAAGCTCTGGTGATGTAGTGCCTAAGGCATTTGACTGCTAACTAGGAGGCTGGCGGTTCAAACCCACCAGCCACTCCTCAGAAGGAAGATTAGGCAATCTACTTCTGGGGTTGTTATGAGTTGAATTGACCCAATGACACTGAGGTTTTTATTTTTATTTTTATTTTTTTTAGGAAGTTCGTGGTAATTGGATGTAACAATAGGAAACTAAAGTGTCATCCAGAGTAGCAAGAAAATGAGAGAAGAAATGTGGCTTTATTGCTGAACCTTACCACTAGTTTAGTCCTTCCACTGTACTTTTTCTAGAGCCTTCTTTCTAAATTATATTTCTAAACACACCACTCTTTTATTGAAACAGATTTTTGGCCCCATTTACTTAAGAGGAGCTCTGGTAGCATAGTGCCTAAGGCACTTGACTGCTAACCAGAAGGCAGGCAGTTCAAACCCACCAGCCACTCCTCGGAAGGTTGGGCAATCCTACCTTTGTAGTGATACTGCCTCGGAAACCCAAGGAGGGGTCGCTATGAATCTGGCCGATTCGACAGCACATAACAACAACAACAACAACAACATTTACTTAAGAGTGAAGTTCGTATTTATTCTTAAGATTTACAAGACTCTCCATGCTGATCCCAAGCTATCTCTGGCCTTATTTCTTGTTGCTATACCCCACTATGCAATGCTTCAGGACCATTGAAGCATTATTAGACAATAATTTTCCAAACACATTATCCTCTTATGCCTCTAGGTCATCACACCAACCATTTCTTCTGTAACTACCCTCTTCTTCATATCTTGCTAACAAATCCCTAATCTTCTTTCAATATTCATGTCACCTTCCACGTGAAACCAAACTTTATTTCAGTAGTTAAGTGTTAACCTAAACATTGGCAGTTTGAACCCACTAGCCATTCCACAGGGGAAAGATGTGACAGTGATTTTCATAATGAAGATTTATAGCCTTGGAAACCTTAAGGGGCATTTCTACTTGTCCTACAGGGTCACCATGAATTGCAATCAACTCAATGGCAGAGAGTTTTTTTTCTTTGGTTCTTGACACTCTGTTAGTTTCTCCCTCTCTTTGCCTTCAGGATACTTGTTTAAGATTTATTATAGCCCCTAAAATGTATATTATTTTATTTTATTTCTCTTGCTGCCTCTTTTTCCAAGTGAACTACAGGATCTTCCACCTCAAGCATGGTTCATAGTACCTATCAGGCCTTCAGCACTTGAATAAATGACTCTTATAAATACATCTTTTTATTACATAGGAAGGGAAGTTTATTTTCCTATAACATCTAAGTCTAGTTTGATGTTTTAAAAATCTTGGAAATAGTATTTAGTGGGACTTTCTAATTTCCAGTCTTCATTTCTCCACTTTTCATCTTTGTTTCAATATTTTACATCTTCTATTTAACATATAGTGCCAGAAGATGAGCCCATCAAGTTGGAAGGCACTCAAATTTGACTCCTCAGAGTAGAGACGATCTTAATGATATGGATAGAGTAAAGCTTTAGGACCTCCATTGGGTGATGTGGCTCGACTCAAAATGAGTAGAAACAGATACAAACATCCATTAATAATTGGAATTAATGTGGAATTAATTCATATATGGAATATATGAAGCATGAATCTAGGAAAATTGGAAGTTGTCAAAAATGAAATGGAACACATAAAGATCGATATCCTAGGCATTAGTTAGCTGAAATGGACTGGTTTTTGCTATTTTGAATCAGATAGCCATATGATCTACTATGCCAGGAATGACAATTTAAAGAGGAATGGTGTGGCATTCATCATCACAAAGAGCATTTCAAGATTTGTCCTGAAGTACAATGCTGTCAGTGATAGGATAATATCCATATGGCTACAAGGAAGACCAGTTAATACTACTATTATTCAAATTTATGCACTAACCACCAAAACCAAAGATAAGGAAATTGAAGATTTCTACCAACTTCTGCAGTCTGAAATTGACCAAAAATGCAATCAAGACATGTTGATTATCACTGGTGACTGGGATGCAAAAGTTGGAAACAAAGAAGAGTTACTGGTACTTGGAAAATATGGCCTTGGTGATAGAAATAATGCTGCAGATTGTATGATAGAATTTTGCAAGGCCAAGAACTTATTCGTTGCAAATACCTTCTCCAACAACATAAGTTATGACTATACATGTGAACTTCACCAGATGGAATACACAGGAATCAGATTGACTACCTCTGTTGTAAAAGATGATGGAGAAGTTCAATATGTTTGGCCAAAACAAGGCCAAGAGTTGATTGTAGAACAGACCATCAACTGCTCATATGTACGTTCAAGTTGAAGACAATTAAAACAAGTCTATAAGAGCCAAAATATGACCTGGAAAATATCCCTCTTGGATTTAGAGACCATTTAAAGAATATATTTGATGCATTGGACACCAATGACTGAAAACCAGAGGAATTGTGGGATGACATCAAAAACATCGTCCATAAAGAAAGCAAGAAGTCATTAAAAAGACGAGAAAGGAAGAAAAGATCAAAATGCATGTCAGAAGAGACGCTGAAACTTGCTTTTTACTGGAGAATAGCTAAAGCAAATGGAAGAAATAACAAGATAGAAAAGCTGAACAGAAGATTTCAAAGAGCAGCATGAGCAGACACAGCCAATTACTATAATGAAATGTGCAAAGACCTAGACTTACAAAACCAAAAGGGAAGAACACACTTGGCATTTCTCAAGCTGAAAGAGCTGAGGAAAAAATTGAAGCCTCAAGTTGCAATATTGAAAGACTCTATGGGAAAAATATTGAATGATGCAGGAAGCATCAAAAGAAGTTGGAAGGAATACCAAAAAGAATTGGTTGATGTTCATCCATTTCAGGAGGTGGCATATGATCAAGAACCAATGGTATTGAAGGAAGAAGTCAAAGCTGCACTGAAGGAATTGGCAAAGAATAAGGCTTTAGGAATTGATGGAATATACATTGAGATGTTTCAAAAAATGGATGCCCTGCTGGAGGCACTAACTGAGCTATGCCAAGAGATTGGGAAGACAGCTACCTGGCCAACTGACTGGAAGAGAACCATATTTATACCATTCCAAAGAAAGGTGATCCCACAGAATGTGGAAATATAGAACAGTATCATCAATATCAAACACAAGTAAAATCTTGTTGAAGATAATTAAAAAAAAGGTTGCAGTAGTATATTGACAGAGAGCTTCCAGAAATGCAAGATGTATCCAGAAGAGTACATGGAACAAGGGATATCATTGCTGATGTCAGATGGATCATAGCTGAAAGCAAAGAATACCAGAAAGATGTTTACTTGTGTTTCATTGACTATGCAAAAGCATTTGACTGTGCGGATCATAACAAATTGCAGATAACATTGAGAAGAATGGGAATTCCCGAACACTTGATTGTACTCATGAGGAACCTGTACATGGAGGTCATGTACAGGTCAGGAGGCTGTTGTTTGAACAGAACAAGGGGATACTGCATGGTTCAAAAATCAAGAAAGGAGGGTTGTATCCTTTCACCATACGTATTCAACTTGTATGCTGAGCAAACAATCTGAGAAGCTGGATTATATGAGGAACAATCTATTAGGATTGGAGGAAGATTCTTTAACAACCTGCGATACACAGATGACACAACTTTTCTTGCTGAAAGTGAGGATGTCTTGAAGCACTTACTGATAAACATTAAAGACTACAGTCTGCAATATGGATTACACATCAATATAAAGAAAACAAAAATCCTCACCCCTGGTCCAATAAACAACTCATGAAAGATGGAGAAAAGATTGAAGTTGTCAAAGATTTCGTATTACTTGGTCCTACAATCAACACCAATGGAAGTAGAAGTCAAGACATCAGATGACATATTGCATTGGGCAGATCTGCAAAAGACCTCTTTCCAGTGCCAAAGAGCAGAGATGTCTCCTTAAATGCTAAGGTGCACCTAACCCAAGCCATGATATTTTCAATTGCCTCATATGCATGTGAGAGCTGGACAATGAATAAGGAAGACCGAAGAAGAGTTGATGCTTTTGAGTTGTGGTGTTGGAGAAGAATGCTAAAAGTACCATGGTCTGCTAAAAGGACTAACAAATCTGTCCTAGAAGAAGTGCAGCTGGAATGCTCCTTGGAAGCGAGAAATGGCCAGACTTTGTCTCACCTAATCAGTCAGGTTATCAAAAAGAACCATTCCGTGGAGAAGGATATCATGCTTGGTAAAGTGGAGGGTCAGCAAAGAAGGGGAAGGCCCTCAAAGAGATGGTTAGGCACAGTGGGTGCAACGATGGGCTCACATATAACAAGTATCATGAGCCTGGCATGAGACCAAGTAGTGTTTCATTCTGCTGTGCATAGTGTCGGGAGCTCTGGTGCCATAGTGCCTAAGGCATTTGATTGCTAACCAGAAGTCTGGCGGTTCAAACCCACCAGCCAGTCCTCAGAAGGAAGGTTGGGCAATTTACTTCCATAGTGATTCTGCCTTGGAAACCCAAGAAGGGGTCGCTATGAGTAGGATCTGACTCTATGGCAATGAGGTTTTTTTTTTTTTTTTTTTTTTTAGTGCATAGGGTCACTATGAGTTGGAGGTGACTCGTTGGTACCTAACAACAACAACAGCATTTAACATAGATAGTATTCAGCAGTTTACAATGAGGCTGAAGCATATTTGTTTATGCAGAAAAGTTTTAATTATTTGTTAAAGTAAAACAAAACAAAAACAGTATAAATTTGTAAATGTGTATGATTTCAACTTTTGAGAATAGAAGTACCTCATGGTTATTCCACTGACTTCTAGCTTACATTGTTGTGGATCAGAAGTCAAATGAGAGTCTATTTCCACCCGATCCCTTGTACATAACTTATTTGTTCTGAATGGCAGTTGTAGTATTTTTTTGTTTATAACCTGAATTTGGCAGGTAATGTCTGGGCTTATGTCTTTCCTCTTCATTCCATTTGCAATCTGTGAGCATTTTCAGTTAGTGGCACCAGTTTTTCCTTTACCTCATGTACATTTTCTTCTGTGTGTGTACATTTCTCCACATTTCTTCTATTCCTTCTGGAACTCTTTTGCATATTAGGTCTTCCAGGTATGCCTCCAAGTTTCTTATCTCTTCCCTCTCTTTTTATTTTTGCTCTATGCCCTGGAATAGTTCATCAAACTTATCTTCCAGATCTTTAATTTAAGTCTCAGTAGTGATCTCTACGTTCTTTCATTCATTTACTGAGTTTTTCAATTAGGAAATCATGTTATATCTTTACAAGTTTCACTTTAATATGCTTTAAATATTTATTATAATTATTGTTGTTTTTTTAATTCAAATTTTCTTCTATGTCCTCTAGCCATTCTGTCATTCAATTTTGCTTATTATGTATTCCAGTTGATCTCCCTTCTCTAGAAGCTGGGCTCTCTTAGACATCAATTCACTGGGAATCAGTTCCAGTTGTCAGAATGCCTGTCACCAGCCCCTCATGGATCATTGGAGTGGAACATGCTACGTACATTCCCCTGCTAAGTTGCCAGTAGAAGGTTCCTGCTCCTTTTGCCTTTTAATTTCTTGGACTTGGGGCACAGAAGGAACTGACTTTCTAGTTATTTCCTTTCTTGTGCATTGGGACTGTGAGAGACAAGGAACTTGATGGAACTCACTCATGCCATAGGGGAAAGGGCCACAGAGGGGATTTCTCTTCAGAAATCGGCCACTTGCAAGCCCCACTAACTTTTTATCGGGGATGGCAGAGAGAAGAGCTAGCAGTGGAAAGGAAGGGAGCCACATTTATTCCTAGCTTCTGAGAAAGCCCTTAAACTTTTCAAAGTTCTAGACCAGTGACCTATTCCAACAAAGTTACACATGTCCTATTGGCCCAACTAGATCATATGTGGGAGCTCTGGTAGCATAGTGGCTAAGGCACTTGGCTGCTAACCAGAAGGCTGGCGGTTCAAATCCACCAGCCACTCCTCGGAAGGAAGGTTGGGCAATCCTACTTCCGTAGTGATACTGCCTCGGAAACCCAAGGAGGGGTCGCTATGAGTCGGGGCCGACTCGACGGCAAATAACAACAACAACAACAGATCATATGTTGTCTTCAGAGTAATAAAATTATAGGTAGTACAAACAGTCCCTGGGTTATAAACATCTGTCTTATAAACAACCTAAAGTTAGGAACCAACTCCTGAAAAGCCTATTATATTAACAGTTCAAGGTACATACAATGGTTCCTAATAACAAATGGCTGCAATTTGTAACATATATTAAAACATTATTATTATTGCTGTATGATTATGTTAAACATATTTTAGTGTACCTAGAAATGTTTCTTTAATGCTTTTTGTGCATAGAAAAGTACATTACAGGCAGTCCCAAGGTTACAAATGAAATCTGTACCTAACTGTGTCTTTAAGAATTTGTGATTAAGTTGGACCAGATGCATAAGGTTCTTACTTAGCCCTACTTTTGTGCAAGATCAAAGAAGGTCTGATAATGCATTGGCTAAAGCATTTGGCTGCTAACCAAAAAGTTGGCGTTTTGAACCTACCAGACATTCGATGGCAGAAAAATGAGGCCTCTGTAAAGATTTACAGCCTTGGAAATCCTATGGGGCAATTCTTCTCTGTCCTATAGGGTTGCTATGAGTTGGAGTAGACTCAAGGGCATGGGTTGGTTTTTTGGTTTAGTGCAAGACTGGAAGGTTTTTCAATGATTTGAAAGCTATTTGCATCAAGTGAAGATGATTGTGATGATGAAGAATTTATTGCTTTCAGTTGTTTCAAAGTGAGGCAAATTTACATAACATTAAAGGGAAAGTAGGAATGGTACAATAAGTTGAACATTTGTAACCTTGGGGCAGGCTGCATATTCTAAGACAAATATTTGAATAATTGACATCAGATATGAACCATACGTAACTGTTCCAACTTATGTACAAATTCTACTTAAAGACAGATGTAGGAACAAAAGTTGTTGTAATCCAGGGACTGCATGGATTTTAAATTTATAAATAAAAATGATATAATATGCCTTGGTTTGGGAGCTCCAAGAGCAGAACTTGAAACAAGGAACTGTGTTAAAGTAGTTTTTGGGGAGGTGAAACACACTGAAGGAGTAAAGAAACCAGGCAGAGAAAGAGGAGAAGCCAGTGAACACATCAAGCATGGGACTGCTTTGGGAAGATGGGGCCCAATCCTGCTGGGGATCCTCTGAGAGATGATGTAGAGCATTCTTTGGAACTGACTCATCTCTAAGACAGAGAGCAGGGGTCTGGGGCCTTATCTCCCAGAACTCTCATCCCTCCCAATGTGCACGAACAAGTGTTTCTATGATCCACAATTTTCCTTAAGCAAAGGGATGCTTTCTTCCCCCTGATTTTTTTGATATAATTTTATTTTCAAATGGCAAATTATTTACATGGTTTAAAAGGCAAAATTATCTAAAAGAATGCACTCACAGACCCTTCCCCCCCCCCATGTATAATCCTTGCATTTCATTTGCTCTCTATAGGTAATCATTTTTGTTTGTTCCAGCTTTATTGTGTTTGTTTTTGAAAAGTAAGCTAACATGTATATATATTATTATTATTCCTTCCTTATTACTATCCCTCCTTCTTTATTACATAAAAGGTAGGATGTTGATGGTATATACACTTTTTTAAATTATTTTTTTGTCAGTTTTACTTGATTAACAAACAATAAAACTAACCAAACTCACTGCCATTGAGTCAATTCTGACTTACAGTGACCTCCATTGGGTTTCCAAGGTGGTAAATCTTTACAGAAGATAATTGTTCCATCTTCTTTCTACTAGCAGTTCCCAAAACTCTTCCTTGTCTTTCTTGATAGATATGTATGACTTCATTGTATGGTACTATTGTATGGTTGTACTCTAGTTAATTCAGACAGTTTACTATGGATGGGTATTTAGCTCTCTCGACATTCTGCTATCACAAAATATTGCCATAGTAAGTAGCTATGAACATATGTTTCTCCATAATTACATTGGGGAAGGTTGTGCTTTTCAACAGCTTCTGGAAGAGATGCACACAGAGTAGTGAAGGAGGAGGGGACACCCTCGTCAGCCAAATCAACCCTGATGATCAGTTGGGAGACAGATGTAGCAGCCAGATTGCTCTCATATTCATTTTCATCATTTTAGAGGTGACTCTTAAAGGTAAAATTCTAAAGAGGTAATGCTGAGTCAAAGGGTAAATGTATATAGTTTTATTTTGATATTGCCATATTCTTGTCCACAAGGGTTATATAACATTACATTCCCACCATCAATGCATGATAGTACTTCTCTGTGCAGCCATACCAATAGCTGTCAAGGTTGAACATTTTTTGCAAATCTAATAGAGTGGTTATAATTTGAATTTCTCTCTCTCTCTCTCTTTTTTTTTTGAAAATTTCATCTTTCCTCATGTTTAAGGGCCAGGAAATTGGTATATATGTATGAGAAAAATGAACAAAAATATTTTTTTCCTGATTTTTGGTCTTTCTCACTCAATTTTTAAGAACAGTTTATATTTTAGAGCAATTATCCCTG
The DNA here is from genome assembly GCF_000298275.1 of Orycteropus afer afer. NCBI lineage: Eukaryota > Metazoa > Chordata > Mammalia > Tubulidentata > Orycteropodidae > Orycteropus > Orycteropus afer. The sequence goes on along the minus strand of NW_006921814.1, from coordinate 3,052,379 downwards.
TATAAATTGAAGAGAAACAGCTGCAGACATC
>NW_006921814.1:3035489-3049484 GCF_000298275.1 Orycteropus afer afer | reverse complement strand
CTTGCTCCTGGCCCACTGAAGCTAGAGGCATCTCTTCACTCAGGCAGCTACTGGCTGCTGAGGCTAACAAGCCCAAGGTTGATAAATAAAATGGCACAGTCCCAGTGTTACCAAACAACATGCAGGCCCCTAATTCAAGTCCATTGAAAGTCCCAAGGTCGGCAGAGCATGGCAGGCTACTGAACAGTGGCATGGCTACATGTACAATTCAAGCATGCCATAAGCTAGAGACCATTCCCAAAGCCATTTCTTATATACAGGAAGCAGACCACATACCCAAAGGCAGCTACTCAGCTGCTCACAGTAGATTCCACCATGGGGTTGATTGCCAATCTTGTCATGGGGAATACTACATCCAGCGGCTCAGCCACTCAACCAGGCCTAGCCAAGTTGACACACAAATTTAACCAGCATAGCCCATTTCTGATTTTTTTCTTCTATTTGGATTGTCTATGGTTTAAAATCAGGAAAGGTGTATGTCAGGGTTATATCATTTCACCATACTTATTCAATCTGTATGCTGGACAAATAATCTGAGATGATGGACTACATGGCATCAGGATTGGAGGAAGATTCATTAACAAGCTGTGATATGCAGATGACACAACCTTGCTTGCTGAAAGTGAATATGACTTGAAGCAATTACTGATGAAGATCACAGACTACAGTCTTCAGTAAAGATTACACTTCAACATAAAGAAAACAAAAATCCTGACAATTGGACCAATAAGCAACATCATGATAAAAGGAGAAAAGATTGAAGTTGTCAGGGATTTCATTTTACTTAGATCTACAAAAAGTGCTCATGGAAGAAGCAGTTAAGAAATCAAATCATCTGTAGCATTGGACGGATTTGCTGCAAAAGATCTCTTTAAAGTTTCAAAGAACAAAGCTTTTACTTTGAAGAGTAAGGTATGCCTAACCGAAGCCGTAGTGTTTCCAGTCCCCTCATATGCATGTGAGAGCTGTACAGTGAACAAGCAAGACTGAAGAAAAATGGAATTAAAATGAGAAATTATGGTGTGGATGAAGAATATTAAATACACCATGGACTGCCAGAAGAACAAACAAATCTCTTTTGGGTAAAGTACAGCTGGAATGCTCCTTAGAAGCAAGGATGGTGAGACTTTGTCTCTCTTACTTCGATCATGTTCTCAGGAGGGACCAGTCCCTGGAGAAGAATATCATGCTTGGCAAAGTAGACAGGAAGAAAGAGGAAGACCCTTAACAAGATGGATTGGCACAGTGGCTGCAAAAATGGCTCAAGCATAGCAAGGGTTGTGAGGAAGGTGCAGGCCTGGGCAGTGTTTCATTCTGTTTTACATGTGGTCATTATGCGTGGGAACCAACTCAGTGGCACCAGACAACATCTATACTTGCACTGGTACCTCACTGTTTTTTGTTGTTGTTGTTGTTGTTGTTGTTTGTTTGTTTTTAAATAGTGCTTTGGGTGCAAATTTACAAAGCAAATTTGTTTTACATTCAACAGCTCATGCACATTTGATTTCATGTCCCTATAATGCCTAAGGCACTTGACTGCTAACCAGAAGGCTGGTGGTTCAAACCCATCAGCCACTCCTCAGAAGGAAGGTTGGGCAATCTACTTCCGTAGTGATATGGCCTCGGAAACCCAAGGAGGGGTCGCTATGAGTCGGGGTGACTTGATGGCACATAACAACAACAACATTACATCCCCAATCATAAAATAACTCTCCTCCCCTCCCCTCCCTGTGACTACTCCCTCCCTGTGCCCTTCTTAACTATGTATTCCTGTCTGTCCAGCTTTCCCTCTATGTGAATGCTGCCCCTCTGGTGTCTCAGAGCTGATTGCATTAAGGGGTGTATTGTATGCCACTGTTTTAAACTTAGAAACTTGGTTATTTATGAGGCTTAAGTCATTTACCATTGTATAACTACATCTGAGTTAATAAAACATAATCTTCTCCACAGATGTTCCCCCCAAACTTCAACAACAAGTAACATTATCATATTATCTTTGCCTATTTAGTTTTTCCAAATATATAATTGTGGACATTTTTATGATTCCTAATACAGATTGCCAAATTGGTTTTTAAAATTGAACAATCAATGCTATAGCTGAGTGGCAGTTTCTACACTTCCTACCTCTTCAAAATTAAAAAAATATCATGATGTTAATAGTTATAAAGTAAATTAATTTGCATTCCTTAAATAGTTAAAAAGGTTAAAATTTTTCTCATATATTCCTTCATTGATTACCATTTCTCCTTTTGCAACTTGTTTTTTGTAGTCTTTTACTTTAGTGTTTTCTTATTATCTTACATGAACTTGAATATAAAGATATTAATTCCTCATCATTTATGCTTACTGCAATATTTAACCCTTTATTCAGTTTTTAATGTCATTTAAATTTTTTTTCAGCAGGCATATTTTAATTGTGTAGGCTAAAACTCTCTGACTCTTTGCTTTTATTCTTTCATTACTCATTTTTGAAACCATTCTTTATGTATAAGGTTGATAAGTATTTATCATTTTAAATTAATGCATTGTATTTATTCCTAACATAAACACAATTCTTACCTGCCTAGTGATTTTCTTCTCTAGTTGACTATAGGTTTGAAGCAGTAGATTAGATGGCAGAAGAGATGACAGCTTTAAGAAGCGACATCTGATGAAAGCACTAGACTCTTGCTAAAAATAACAGACAGAAATCCTCAAAATTATAGCAATCTAAGATCGTTGAAGGGAGGGCAAACAGACCTCCATGTGCCCTAAAATGATGTCATAAAGTGATTGAGAAGTTATCATGAAAACATTAAATGATATTTAGAATATCATGGGAAGAAACAAATATATAAGATGCTTTTAGAGACATTTACAACTCAAATAATTAAAACTTTTAAAAACATAAATGGTGCATACAGGCATAAAACCCTTAACTAACCAGGAAAATTGTCTATGAAGAATGACTTATTCTCAGATGATTCCAGTTAGATGACATTTTTATTGAAATTATTTCTTATCTGTTTCATCTGGCTTCCTAGATTTAAAGTCATTGGAAATAATGCCTATGATTTATTCCCCAATTCCTCTTTTTCAACAATAGTAGGGGTTATGTGCTGAATGCCTACTGGGTGCCATAACTATATACTTATTTATATCCCACTTTTCAGGGAAATAGCCAATACTCAGAGGGTTAAGGTCCTTAAACAAGGTTACTGTTGAACCCAGGACTGTCTGGATTTCTTCACACGGCCACACCCTCTCTCATGATACCTGATACAGTGTTGTGCCTGGACTCAGATTACTGTTTGCAAAAAAAGTCAGCAAATATAATAACCTCTTAATAATGAGAGATTGAGAGTGAGTGACATGGTTTTCAGTTTTGTTGGAGAGGACTCTTGAAACAAGATTTCAGATTGTAATTTCAAGTATATTATCTTAGTTGCCTTACTCAGGGCAACTGAGCCAACCTAGACACCCTCAAAAATCCCCACTTAGGTTCTTCTAAGTCTAACTGTATTTGTTTCTGGAGGAAATACAATTCACAGCTGCTAACTCTAGGATCAAGGGACTATGTATAGTCACATATTAGATAGTCTTTTCCCTCCCTCCACTGAATTCTTCATTGGGCCTGGATACCTCCTAGTCTTGTTGATTATAAAAGAGAAGCCAGAGAGAAAGTGCTTTGTCTGTCTTCAAAACCCTCCCTGTTTGTGATTTGGCTGTCATATTCTCTCCTACATCGTTTTCCACATTCCATCTTGCAACAAAAAATTTTTTTGTGTGTGGAGATAATGATTTTTGTAAGTCATTTTCGTATTTGTTCTACTCATTTCACTGCTACTTCTCTCACTCCTTTTTCACTTTGATGAAGGTATGACATCATTTTTGTGAGGATTTTGAAAAAACAAACCTGCTTATCTAGTAAGATGAAGCTATTTGCTTGAATTATTGCTTTAAAAATATTTTTGGCTGTCTTTCTTACCATAAACCAATTGAAGAAAAATAGTGTGTTAAAAAATAGATTTTTATTTCCACATTTTATTGTTGTTGTTGTTATGTGCTGTCGAGTCGGCCCCGACTCATAGAGACCCCTCCTTGGGTTTCTGAGGCAGTATCACTATGGAAGTAGGATTGCCCAACCTTCCTTCCGAGGAGTGGCTGGTGGGTTTGAACTGCTAGCCTTCTGGTTAGCAGTCAAGTGCTTTAGCCACTATGATACCAGAGCTCCTATTTCCACATTTAGTGTGAGAAAATATATAAGATTTATGCCATTCTGTAGTATAAAAGTGAAAAGGTTATGAGGGTCTTTTTCAAATGATCCATAAATCTGAGTGCCCAGGTGATAGAGGAGAAATCGGGATAAGCCACTAAAAACGTTGGTGAACTAGCTACAAAAACATTTTCTCAAGGACACAGCAAATGCTGAAAGAAGCTATATCATCTTTCTCTTTTGATGTCACTTAGTTTAGATTGTCTCTTAACGAAGAGGATGGAAATGTTACATCTATGAATGCTAGTTCTGTTGTATGTAGATTTCAACTCATAGCAACCCCTCCTTGGGTTTCTGAGGAGATATCACTATGGGAGTAGATTGCCCAATCTTCCTTCCAAAGAGTGGCTGGTGGTGTTGAACCACCAGCCTTCTGGTTAGCAGTCAAATGCCTTAGGCACTACATCACTAGAGCTTCCTTCTATTGCATTGCCTTCAGTAATACCTAGTGTAGTGCAAGAACACAGTAGTACTCAATCCAGAATAAATATTTGCATATATGGGCAATAATAAAGGAAGAAGGAAGATCCCTATATATTCCTCAACATATTTCTCCTGAGTCTTACAGCCCCACTAGAGATATTTCTTACCCATTTAAAACCAAAAAAACCAAACTCACTGCTGTCAGGTCGATTCAAATCATAGCAACCCCTTCTTGGGTTTCCGAGGTGTTTTCTCTATGGAAGTGGATTGTCCAATCTTCCTCCCAAGGAGTGGAGGGTTTGAACTGCCAGACTTCTGGTTAGCAGTCAAATGCTTTAGGCATATAATCCAAAAACCAAACCCACTGCCGTGCAGTTGATTCCGACTCATAGCAACCCCCATTGGGTTTCTAACGTGGTAAATCTTTACAGAAGTATATTGCCGATCAGCCTTCCATGGAGTGGCTGGTGGGTTTGAATCGCCAACCTTTTGATTAGCAGTCAAACATAGTTATTTATTATTGACAGTCAAGGACAAAAAGCAAAAGTCAATGACAAACTATAAGAAACTATTAGAAAGAAATGGTTTATAGTAGAATGTCAGTCAGTAGAAAAGGTAATGATATCAAGTTATTAAGTTCTCTTTTTAAATCACTGAAATGTTTGATGCCTGTCTTGTAGAATTTTCTAAGACATTTAAAGAAAACAGAAAACAATGTGCATCCCAATGTATGAGTGTGGTTTCTCAATTCAGCTTCTGTTTGGCTTCTGAGGGGGGAAAAACAGGTTTCATAGGAATTCTTCTGGAAAATATTCAATTAAAACTTTAGAAAATGAATAGAAAAAATGATAACACATATACTTACTACCTAAGTATAGGCTAAGCCTGGAAAATAATTAAAAAAAAAAGATGCTTAGTTGAACTTTGATTTATTCATCTCTCTCTCTCTCTCTCTCTCTCTCTCTATATATATATATATATTTATATACACATATATGTGTGAGTGTGTGTTTATGCGTATGTATGTATGAATATAAAGAAGCTCTGGTAGCACAGTGCCTAAGGCATCTGACTGTTAACCAGAAGGATGGTGGTTCCAATCCACCAGCCATTCAGCAGAAGCAATACTGGGCAATCAACTTTCATAAAGATTTACCACCTTGGAAATTCAATAGGGGTTGCAATGAGTCAGAATTGACTTGATGGTAGTGGTTTTATTATTATTATTATTATTATTATTAATATAAACATACTTTAAATGAATACATTAATGAAATAAATAAACCCATAAACTTAGCCTAGGATATCTGCACATCCTACAGTTTTCATTATTGTTTTTTTTTATAATTATTATTGGTTTTGAATTCAGATGTTTTAATGAAACATCAAAGTGACTGTAAATACTCAACTGGCTAACTATATTCATGTCACTCTCTCCATGTCATTGTTGTTATTTGCAGCAAAGCCAGCTCTGACTCAGGGAAATGCACTGTACAACAGAATGAAATGTTGCCCAGTCCTTCACCATCTTCACAATTATAAGAATGTTCTTTCTAGTCCACTGTTGAGGCTACTGTGTATTTTGAGTGCTTTCCAAACTAGGGAGGTCCCTCAATGGTGCAAATAATTTGCACTACTAGCCTAAAGGCTGGCAGTTCAAACCCAACTAGAGACACTGTGAAAGAAAAGCCTAGAGATCTGCTTCCATAATGAGTGCAGCTCAGAAAACTATGAACCAACTCTATGCTGTAACTCAAGGAGTCTCCATGAGCCAGAAATGACTTGATGGCAGTGGGTTTTGTTTTGTTTTATTTTCCAACCTGTTGTTGTTGTTGTTAGGTGCTGTTGAGTCGTTTGCAACCCATAGTGACCCTATGCACAGGAGAATGAAACACTGCCCGGTCCCGCACCAGCTCCACGATCCTTGCCATACTTGAGCCCATTGCCATAGCCACTGTGTCAATCCACCTAGTTGAGGGCCTCCCCCTCTTTCATCAACCCTTCACCTAACCAAGCATAACATCCTTCTCCAGGGAATGGTCCCCCTGACAACATGACCAAAGTATGTAAGATGAAGTCTGGCCATTCTCGCGTCCAAGGAGCATTCCAGCTGCATTTCCTCCAGGACAGATCTGTTAGTTCTTTCAGCAGTCCATGGTACTCTCAGCATTCTTTGCCAGCATGACAACTCAAAAGCATCAACTTTTCCTCAGTCTTCCTTATTCATTGTCCAGCTCTCACATGCATACGAGGCGACTGAAAATACCATGGCTTGTGTCAGGTCCGCCTCAGTCCTCAAGGAGAGGTCTTTGCTCTTCAGCACTTGAAAGAGGTACTTTGTAGCCAATTTGCCCAGTGGTTTTCCAGTGTAGGGGGCTTATTTTCCACACTATGTCAAACAATATTCTGTTGTGATCTATAGAATCTGATTGGCTAATTTGTGGAAGTAGATCACCAGGTCTTTCTTCCTAGTCTGCTTAATCCAGAAGTTCCACTGAAAGTTGTCCCCTCGGGTGACTCTGCTGGTATTTGAAATACCAATGGCATAGCTTTGAACATCACTCTCCACAATATTATATAATTAGTACTAGTGGTGGTGGTGGTAGTAATGTCAGTAATAATAGTAGTAATGACAATAATAGCAGTTGTAGTGACAGAAATAGTGATGATAGATATAGACAACTTGTGTTTTTCACTATTGCTACACTTTGTACCACCACCACCACTGTTCTGGTTCCCTAGTGCTGCTCTGACAGGAATACACAACAAATGAGATGGCTTGAACAAACAGGAGTTTATTCTCTTACAGTTTGGGAGGCTAGAAGTCCGAGTTCCAAATGCCAGACTCCAGGAGCTGTGTAAAAGCCCCTTGACCTTGGGCTTCAGCTCTGACTCTTGCTCCGGGCCCACTGTAGCTAGAGGCATCTCTTCACTCAAGCAGCTACTGGCTGCTGAGGCTAACAAGCCCAAGGTAGACAAATAAAATGGCACAGTCCTGATGTTACCAAACCATATGGCAGGCCATTAATTTAAGTCCATTGAAAGTTGCAAGGTTGGCAGAGCATGGCAGGCTGCTGAATAATGACCCCACTACACGCAGGGTTCCAGGTGCCATAATCTAGAGACCATTCCCAAAGCTGTTTCTTATATACAGGAAGCAGACCACATCCCCAAAGCAGCTACTCAGCTGCTTGTGATATATCCCACCATGGAGCTGATTGCCAGTCTCCTCATGGGGAATAAGTACCACTAGCTGCCCAGCCACTCAACCAGGCCCAACCAAGTTGACATACAACTTTAACTACCACAACCACCATCATTTATTAAAGTTCTTATTTGGTCAGGCACTGTTGTGGACATTTTATAAGGATTATGTATAAATGTCACAACATTACTAAGTAGATGGTGTTATCCCAACTGTTCATAGTGGAGATTGAAACTCAAAGAGCTTAAATAATGTGCCTAGGGCTCTATTCATAACAGGTTGACCCAGGCTTTGAACACAGAATCTTTGGCTCCAAAATTCCTGTTTGTTGTACTATACAGTGCTGCTGCTATCTGTGCTGTTCTGTCTCAATTTATCCACATGATACTAAGTAAGGGGGCTGTATGACCACATGCTTTCACCACACGTGGGGACCAGCTTGGAGGTATGTAGAACTATAGTCTCTCACTTTGTTATGTCTTGCCTTTCCTTTCCTTATTTAAACAAATGCCTATTTTAATATATTTTTTTTCTAGTATGTATGTAAATAGCTCCTCAGTCACATGACCACATGCCAGATGGGCTAGTCATTTGGCCCTTTAGCAGCTAGCACACTTCCAGGTGGTTCTGCCAGTCTTTGTGTGGTAGAATGGCATCCAATATATTCAGATAATGTTGGCTATTCAATGCTAAGAACAAAGGCCCATACAAAAATGGAGACTGCATTCTTTTCTCAGATATTAAGGAAGGCCCCTACTATTTAAGGGTGCTTACTACATGTCTAGCACTTTCCCATATGTAATCTAATTTCATACATACACTAAGATAAGCTAATGTAGGAGAACTAAAATACCTAACACTGTACATGATTCCTAGATTTCTCATTTTAAAAAATACAGCTTACAAATTGTAGCTTGAAACCATAATGCCCTAGACCACCTCCTTATTAACACCCATTAAAAAGTCTCAAAATCAATTTTAGATTGGACTCAATCAAACTATGATTAAGGTAGCACTTGTGAAGAAGATTAACATAAAAACCCCCAAGTCAAACCCATTATTATTGAGGCAATTCCTACTCATAGTGATCCTGAATGACACACTAGAACTGTCCCATAGGGTTTCCAAGGCTGACACCTTTACAGAAGTAGATTGCCACATCTTTCTCCTGCAGAGTGGCTGGTGGGTTGCAACTGCTGACCTTTCAGTTAGCTGCACCCTTAACCATTGCACCACCGGGGCTCCTTTACATAAACACAAGCACAAATACAAATGTTTGTTGTTTGTGTCTTTGCCTGTTCATTAACATAAATGAGAGTTTTCTTAATGAATTAAAACATAAGTTATTCCTTTTCATTACTTAATCTGTAATGAAAGCATGACCAAGACCACATGATTTAGTTAGTAATTGTTCTGTAGATGTTGCATGAAGTTATTGAGAATATCTGCAGATCATGAGTGCTACTGGAAATCAGAGAACTGTACTTCACTCTGATTATATAACAAATGAGATTATATAATTGAATTTAAGTGGAGCTTTCAAATTAAGATATACTAGAAGAAAGACCTGATTATTTATTTCCAAAAATCAGCTAATGAAATCCCTGTGCATCACAACAAAATATTGTCCAAAATAATGCTTGAAGAGGAGCCCTCTAGGTCAGAAGACACTCAAATTATACAGTGGCTGCAACAATGTTCCTACATTGCTAGCATAATGCCTAAGGCATTTGACTGCTAACCAGAAGACTGGTGGTTCAAACCCACCAGACATTCCTTGGAAGGAAGGTTGGGCAATCTACTTCCTCAGTGATACCACCTTGGAAACCCAATGAGGGGTTGCTATAAGTGGGGTTCAACTCGACTGAAGTGAGTTTTTTTTTTTTTTTTGCAACAAGGTACTCAGTCATTTCAAAGATCATGAAGATGGTACAAAGAGTCTTTAAAAAATAAAATCCAAAACAATTCAGAAACTTCTATCTTCTTACAGTAGAAGTAAATAGTGAAAAAAGTTATTTATTTTACCCTTAGTCAATCAAAGATAATTGTGTAATTTGGAACAATTTGAAGGCATAGGTTGAAAATTTTATCTAAGGAGTCTTTAACATACTTAAGTATCATCACTTAATATTATGTAAATACAGTTAGCAACTAGGTTCACTTAGTTTACAAACAAATGTGTTATAGATAAGTGACAGGAAGAACAGTTATTTTTCTCCCTGTGTAGGAAAGTTTCTGGTTAAGAAAGTGAGATGAAATATTAAAAGAATTTGCTTCTGTTGAGTTCCTTAACAGAATTAAAATTTAATAGCAAATGGGAATATCAATAAACACATTTCTTGTTGTCATTGTTGTTATGTGCCATCAAGTCGGACCCGACTCATAGCGACCCCTTCTTGGGTTTCTGAGGCAGTATCACTACGGAAGTAGATTGCCCAACCTTCCTTCCAAGGAGTGACTGGTGGGTTTGAACCACCAGCCTTCTGGTTAGCAGTCAAATGCCTCAGGCACTACACTACTAGAGCTCCCAACACATTTCTTGGTTACCCTCAAACTTATACTCTTGATGTAAATACACTCTGATGAGATTGATTCTTACATGGCTTGGTTATTTTCATGTAGAAGTCATGGTGGACAACCTCAATTCTGTGTGCACTGTTTACATTTGTATATATAGCCAGTATTACTAACAGAGTTATTTGAAGATAATATTCCCTATGTTAGGAAGGACCAATTAAAGAGGAATAGCTTCAAATTTGTGGTAGTTAAGGCTATATGTCAACTTGGCTGGGCCTGGTTTTGAGTGGCTGGGCAGATGGTGGTAGTTATTCCCCATGATGAGACTCATAATCAGCTTCATGGTAGAATCTGCCACAAGCAGCTGAGTGGCTGCTCTAAGGATGTGGTCTGTTTCTTGTGTATAAGGAGAAGCTTTGGGAATGGACTACAGCTTATGGTATACTTGGGCCCTACATGTAGCCATGTTGTCTGCCGATCTTGGGATTCTTAATGGACTTGAATCAATGGCCTGACAAGTGGTTTGGTAATATTGAGACTGTGCCTTATTAGTTGTTGACCTTGGGTTTGTTAGCCACAGCAGCCAGCAGCTGCCTGAGTGAAGAAAATCCTACAGCTTCAGTGGGCCAGAAGTAGGAGGCAGAGCTGAAGCCCAAGGTAGAGGGGCTTTTACTCAGCCCCTAGAGCCTGGCACTTTGAACTTGGACTTCTAGCCACCCAAACTGTAAGATAATAAACTCCTGTTGGCTCAAGCCATCCCATTTGTGGTATATTTTCTATTAGAGTGGCACTATGTAACCAAAATAGTATTCATCAACACAAAGAATGTTTCAAGATCTATCCTGAAGTACAATGCTGTCAGTGATAGGATAATATCCATATGCCTACAAGAAAGACCATTTAATACTACTATCATTGGCATTTACTTACCAATCTCCAAAGCCAAAGTCAAGGAAATTGAAGATTTTTACCAACTTCCGCAGTCTGAAATTGACCAAACATGCAATCAATATGTACTGATGATTACTGGTGATTGGAATGAGAAAGTTGGAAACAAAGAAAAATCACTAGTAGTTGAAAAGTCTGGGTTTGGTAAAAGAAATGATATCAGAGATTGCATGATAGAGTTTTGCAAGGCCAATGACTTATTCATTGCAAATACCTTTTTACAACAACATAAATGGCAACTATACAAATGGACATTGCCAGATGGAATACACAGGAATGACATCAGCAAAATCTGTGAAAGAAGCAATGGAGAAGCTAGTTAGTTATCTTCAGTCAAAACCCCAGAAGTGACTGGAACAGACCATCAACTGCTCATTTGCAAGTTCAAGTTGAAGCTGAAGAAAATTAAAACAAGTCTATGAGAGCTAAAATATGACCTTGCTTATATTCCACCTGAAATAGATATCACCTGAAGAAGAGTTTTGATGCATTGGACACCAAAGACTGTAAACCAGAAGAATTGTGGGATGGCATCAAGAACATCATCAATGAAAAAAGCAAAAGGTTATTAAAAGTACAGAGAAGGAAGAAAAGGCCAAAATGAATGTCAGAATAGACTCTAAAACATGCTTTTGACTGGAGAATAGTTAAAGCAAATGGAAGAAATGACAAGATAAAAGAGCTGAACAGAAGATATCAAAGAGCAGCTCAAGCAGACAAAGCCAATTACTCTAATGAATTGTGCTAAGACCTGGAGTTAGAAAACCAAAAGGGAAGAACACACTCAGCATTTCTCAAGCTGAAAGAACTGAAGAAAAAATTCAAGCCTTGAGTTACAATATTGAAATATTCTATGGGGAAAATACCGAATGATGCAGGAAGCATCAAAAGAAGATGGAAGGAATACACTGAGCCACTATATGAAAAAGAATTGGTTGGTGTTCAACTATTTCAGGAAGTGGCATATGTTCAAGCACCAATCGTACTGAAGGAAGAAGTCAAAGTTGCACTGAAAAAATTGGAGAAAAACAAGGCTCCAAGAATTCACGGAATTCCCATTGAGATGTTTCAACCAAGTAATGATACACTGAGGCACTCACTCATCAATGCCAAGAACTTTGGAAGAGAGCTACTTGGCTAACTGAACAGAAGTGAGCCATATTTGTACCCATTCCAAAGAAAGGTGATCCAATAGAATGCAGAAACTATCAAATAATGGAATTAATATCACAAGCAAGTAAAGTTTTGCTGAAGACAATTTAAAACGGTTGCAGCAGTATATTGACAGGAAACATCCAGGAATGAAAGTTGGATTCAGAAGAGGACATGGAATGAGGGATATTATTGCTGATATCAGATGGATCTTGGCTCAAAGCAAAGAGTACCAGAAAGATGTTTACCTGCGTCTTATTGACTATGAAAAAGCATTCAATTGTGTGGATCATAACAAATTATGGATGACATTGAGAAGAGTGTGCATTCCAAACACTTAATTGTGCTCATGAGGAACTGGTACAAAGACCAGGAGGGTGTCTTTCAAAAAGAACAAGGGGATACTGAATGGCTTAAAATCAGGAAGGATGTGCAGCAGGGTTGTATCCCTTCTCCATACTTATTCAATCTGTATGCTAAGCAAATAATCTAAGAAGATGGACTATGTGAAGAAGAATGTGGCATCAGGATTGGAAGAAGACTCATTAACAACCAGAGATATGAAGATGACACAACTTTGCTTGTGGAAAATGATGACTTGAATCATTTACTGATGAAGATGAGACACTTAAAGAAAATGAAAATCCTCAAAATTGAACCAATAAACAGCATCATGATAAATGGAGAAAAGACTGAAGTTGTCAAAGATTTTATAATACTGGGATCCACAATCAACAACCATGAAACCAACAGTCAAGAAATCAAATGTTATATTGCACTGGGAAAATCTGCTGCAAAAGATCTCTTTAAAGTGTTAAGAAGCAAAGAAGGTGGACAATGAATAAGGAAGACCAAAGAAGCATTGTTGCTTTTGAGTTCTGGTGTTAACAAGGAGAACTGAAAGTACCATCAACTGCCACTAATAAATCTGTCCTGGAAGAAAATGCAGCCAGAATGCTGTTTGGAAGCATGAATGGCCACACTTCATCTCATTTCCTTTGATTATGTTGTCAGAAGGGTCTATTCCCTGGAGAAACATGGTGAAGTAATGCCTAAGGCATTTGACTGCTAACCAGAAGGCTGGCAGTTCAAACCCACTCGCCACTCTCAGAAGGAAGGTTGGGCGATCTATTTCCATAGTGATACTACCTCAGAAATCCAAGGAGGGGTCACTATGAATTGGATCCGATTCAATGGCAGTGAGTTTTTGTTGTTGTTGTTGTTGTTGTTGTTGTTTTTTAATTGGAGGGACAGTGAAAAAGGAGAAGACCCTCAATGAGATAGACTGTCACAGTGGCTGCCACTATGGACTCAGGTATAAAAAAGATTATGACGATGGTGCACGATGTAGCAGTGTTTTGTTCTGATGTATGTTGGGTTGCTAGGAGTTGGAGCTGACTTGATGGCTCCTAACAATTCAGAACTTTCGCAGCAGTATATTGACAGAGAACTTCCAGAGGTTCAAGCCGGATTCAGAAGAGGACATGGAACAAGG
>NW_006921814.1:3028608-3034180 GCF_000298275.1 Orycteropus afer afer | reverse complement strand
CTTTAATATTTTTTATACTATTATAATAAATATCAAATATTCATTATGTGAGATTTTAAGCATTTAATGGATAAAATTTAATTCAGTTACAATTGTATATTGATAATAATTATAAAAATCACATATTGACATCTGAATGTATGATGTCCCACGGTCATGAGCCATTTCATGTTCAAGATCTGTAATTCTCCCAACAGTCCTGGGAAATGGGCAATATGATTCTCTTTTTAAATTTGGAGAAACAGATTAAAGAGGATAAACATTTTGGATAAGCCATACTTACAGTAAGATTGAGTTAGTATTTATACCCCAGTGTGACTCAGACAAGGAGCTTTGGTGATACAGTGGTTAAAGCATTTATCTGCTAACCAAAAGGTCAGCAGTTTGAACCAACTTGCCGTTATATGGGAGAAAGATGCAGCTGTCTACTCCTGTGAAGATATACAGTTTTGGAAATGGTATGGGGCAGTTCTACTCCCTCCTATAGGGTTTCTGTTAATTGAAATTGACTCATGGCAATGGGTTTGGTTTTTGGTTTGGATGGCCTATATTGGAATCGCAATAGCAGGTTGCCTGTTATGTCCTTAAAGAATTCATAATGATGCTCAGGGCCACTCCTAGTTCACATGACATCTTTTTGTAAAGTAGAAAAGGGGTCCTGATCCTTCAGAATGCCCATGCTGGGCCACCTAAGCAGAATATGGCATTGATTTCACCTCTCCTCTTTTTGGATTGAGTGCCCCTTTGCAGTGACCAACCTGAATTACTACAGGTGGTGGCCCAGATTGTGCTTTTAGTAAGCAGATTCTTATTGGTACAACATGTCTCTAAGAGTTGTGGTGGCACAGTGGTTAAAGCATTCAGCTGCTAACCAAACGGTCAGCAGTTTGAACCTACGAGCTATGCTATGGAGGAAAGATTAGGCAATCTGCTTCTGTAAAGATTTATAGCCTTGGAAACCCTATATTGCCTGTTCTACTGTGTCCTATAGGGTTGTTATGAGTCAGAATTGACTTAATTTCTGAGAGTTATAATATAGATCTAATGCATAAAATATATGTTAGGCAGCAGACTAAAATGTAGTAAATAAAATAAGGATGAAGTAAGAAGAAATCTAGAAGACAGCTTATTGGTTGTTCAACTTTATTAATTTATTTTGGTTGCATTTAGGATTCTGTGAAATGGGATATGGGTTGAACTGTGTTCTCCAAAAATATGTGTCACCTTGGCTAGTCCATGATTCTCAGTAGTTTGGCAATTATATAATGATGTAATTTGGCAGTTATGTAATAATGTAATCATTCCCTATGATGTGATATGATTAGTCAATCAGTTGTAAGGGAATTAGGGTAGGATGCAACACTCTTAATCAGGTCACAGCCTAGATCTGATGTGAGGGGAGTTTCCCTGGGGTGTGACTTGTATCACCTGTTATCTTATGAGAGATAAAAAGAGAGAGAGACCATAGAGGGACCTCCTACCACCAAGAAAGGAAAACTGGGAGTGGAGCATCTCCTTGGACCCTGGGTCCCTGTGCTGAGAAACTCCTAGACCCAGGAGAAGACTGATGACAAGGATCTTTCCCCAGAGTTGACAAAGGGAAAAAGGCTTTCCTTGTAGCTTGTGTCTGGAATTCAGACTTCTAGACTCCTAAACTGTGAGAATAAATTTGTTTGTTAAAGTCATTCACTTATGGATTTGTTATAGCAGTACCAGAGAACTAAGACATGGGATGTCTTTTAATTTTTGGTTTAGGATATCTATAAGGTCTTTTAATCTCTTAGCCACTGAGTGTAGCATAGATTGACTTGGTTTCATCTACATCAACACTATGTCCACTATCTTATTAATATCTAAACTATGTCTTGGATGCCAAACCACAGTGATATTTATAAAATATTCAAAACTTAACTGGACTTCTTCCTGTAACTATAGCATTTGTGTTGATAGTTTCACATGCCCATGTATTATCAGCAAATTGTTTTTCACTATAGCTCATGTTTGTTACTAATGCTACATGGTTTTACCCTTTTCATACCTCTTCTAGATCACCTTTTAGGAATCATACTTTATTGAAATCAAAGCTTTCTTTGCTTTCTCTTTTAAGACTCATCACAGTAAGCCAAGGAGAATTTTAACTATCTAATTTCTTAAATCAGCTCACTTAATTTTCACCAATTAGGCAAAAAAGTAAAGCCAGTATGAAAGTCATTGATTTTTTAGACAAAACTATAGCTAAATCTTCAGAATATACTGCTATTAGAGCCAAGGATGTTATATATATAAATGAGCCATACTAATTATTGGGAAACTACTGTGTGTTGGAGTCACTGGGTGGCACAAATAGCTAATGTGCTCAGCTGCTAACTGAAAGATGGGAAGTTCAAGTTCATCCAGAAGAATCTTGGAAAAAAGTCCTGGTTGGTCATCTATTTCCAAAACATCAGCCATTGAAAACCCTATGGAGCACAGCTCTGCTCTGACACACCTGTGGTTTCCAAGAGGTAGAGCTCACATGAGGACAATTTTTTGTTTTTTAAACTATGCATCACACACTATTCTAGATTCTTTGCATGTTGTAGCTCATTAAATTTAATCACCATAGTCAGCCTTTTGGAGGCTGCATTCCAGGGAATAGGTGGTACAGGGTGGCTCTGTCAGTATGGAGCTATGACCATTCCTAGAAAAAGCCTTCCCAGAAAGTGTTTTACTGTTAGTACAGCAGCCACAGACATTGCCTACCCAATGGCTGAGTTCTGGGAGAGTGTCGTAGGTATTCTCTATATTCGTATTTTTTCTAGAAGGTCACCTTTCTTTTCTTTTTTAATTTTTTTTTTGTAATTTTTCATCTTAGAAGAATAGAATTTTTTTTTTTTTAATTGAGGCCTTTCTTGTAGCTCCCTCAGAGTGCCTGTTCTCAGAAGTATACACTTAAAATTCTTTAATTCCATTTTCCTCCTTTGAAGTAGAGATTATGGACCTAATGAGTTCAGAGTTTGCCCAGATACTTGGTGGTGACAAACATGAACTTGACAGAGCATGGAATATATTTTAAAAGTAATTTTTTTCACACCTCATTATAAAAAACTAAAAACTCACTGCCATCAAGTCAAACCCTACTCATAGAGATCCCTCCTTGGGTTTCCAAGGCTGTATCACTAGGGAAGTAGGATGCCCAACCTTTCTTCCAAGGAGTTGCTGGTGGGTTTGAACCACCAGCCTTCTGGTTAGCAGTCAACCATAGTCAACCATAGTGCCTTAGGCATTATGCTACCAGAGCTCCCTGCCTAATTATAGTTTTCTTAAAACAGGTTATGAGATAAAAAGTAGTTGAGGAAATCTTACTGATTTTAAGTGCTGGATGTTAGTAGTATGGCATTCTGATTACCTAGTGTCACTCTAACAGAAATATACCACAAATGGGATGGCCTTAACAAACAGGAGTTTATTCTTATAATTTGGCAGCTTTAAGTCCAAGTTCAAAGTGCCAAGCTCTAGGGTCTGGGTGAAAGCCCCTCAGCCTTGGGCTTCAGCTCTGCCTCCAGTCCCTACCCACTGGAGCTAGAGGTGTTTCTTTACTCAGACAGCTGCTGACTGCTGAGGTTGAGAAGCCTAAGGTTGACAAATAAAAAGGCACAGTCCCGATGTTACCAAACCACATGGCATACCATTACTTTAAGTCCCAAGGTTGGCAGAGCATGGCAGGCTGCTGAACAAAGACATGGCTACATACAGGGTCCAAGTGTGCCATAGGCTAGAGACCATTCCCCAAGTCTTCTGCTTATATATGGGTTGTTGTGTTGTTATGTGCCGTCGAGTCAGACCTGACTCATAGCGACCCCTTCTTGGGTTTCCGAGGCAGTATCACTACGGAAGTAGATTGCCCCATCTAGCTACTCACAGTAAATTCCACCATGGAGTTGATTACCAGTCTCGTCGTGGGGAATACTACATCCAGCTGCCCAACCACTCAACCAGACCCAGCCAAGCTGACACACAAACTGAACTACCACATCGGGGGTCTATTTTGAGGCCATTATTGAAGGCTCTGGGGGTTCTGCCTCTCTGAAGAGAAAAGAACAACTCATAGGATCATTTTCCCCAGCTTGTTATTATTTATCAAGCTTACCTTTATCCCATCTCTTTCTTTGGGATAGAATTCCACTGAACATTTCTTTAGATAACTACAGAAAACAAATACCACTTTCTTTTATTGAACAATTGACTGTCAGTAAGAAATTTTTTATAATATCTTATAGAGAATATATACATGAAGAAACACATACTCCTCTCATCTTGAAAAATAGTGTCCAGTTTTTTCATATCAGGTACATATTTACAGATAAATCTTATTGTGTTGTATTAATATTTTACTTTTAAAAGTATTACACATGGTTCATACACTTGTTATGTAATTTATTTTTTAGAAGTTCAAACAGTAATTTTATTCCTGGATCTTAATTAAAGTTCACTTACTGCTTTGTCTATCATGGATCAGCAATATTCTGCACATCTGATTCTCTCAAGGGACGTGGGTTAGATCAATAGGCACTTTGAGCTCCAGAGAAGAGTAAGATAAAAATATTAAGTTATATTATTGTAGAGAAAACTGAAGTGGAAATAGCAGCAAAGACCATCACTACTTTTTCTGAGACTGTACCTTATTCATAATTCGCTATAATTTAGAATAAGAAGTGATTTTGTATTTCTAACATTAAATATAGCTCTATTATATTTTCACTACCTTTTCATAAACTTCACCTGTGATTGTGTTCAGTCAACCTGTTTTTGGCATCACTTATCTGTCAAATACTACAGTTGGTAGAGCAGAGGTGTTACAATAACAGGACATATTTCCTATTTGGGATGAATATAATGGTTATTAATAATTAAAAGGGAAAATTGAAATGTTTGAACCACAAAATTTCCAGAAAGTGTTATGGAATTTTAACACTTGACAAGATCACTTCCAACTTGGGGTAAGCTACCCTTCTTCTTAATGTCCTTGGAGCTCTGATGTCGCAGTGCCTAAGACATTTGACTGCTAACCAGAAAGCTGGCAACTCAAACCCACCAGCTGCCCTGCAGAAGGAAGATGGGACACTCTACTTTCATAAAGATTTACTGCCTTAGAAGCACAATGGCAGTCGCTATGAGTCAGATTTGACTCAATATCAGTGGATTTGGTTTGGTTTGGCTTTAATTCATGGCAAGCCCATGTGTGCAGAGTAAAACTACTCCATAGGATTTTCAAGAAAGCAGATCACAAGACCTGTCTTCAAAAATGCATCTGGATGGGTTCAAAACACCAAATTTGAAAGCTAGTAGTCAAGCACTTAACGTTTTGGGTTTGTGTTACCCAGGGACTTTACCCATTGCTAAGGAGCTCTGGTTGTGTAGTGCTTAAGGCATTTGACTGCTAACCAGACGGCTGCTGGTTCAAACCAACCAGCCACTCCTCAGAAGGAAGATTGTGTAATCTACTTCTGGGTAATCTACCATCTTAGAAACCCAAGGAGGGGTCGCTATGAATCAAATCAACTTGACAGCTGTGAGGTTTTTTTTTTTTTTT
>NW_006921814.1:3026513-3028508 GCF_000298275.1 Orycteropus afer afer | reverse complement strand
GAGGTTTTTTTTTTTTTTTGGTTTAATCTTACCCAATGTTCTTGTTACATAGTGCTGCTCTGACAAGAATATACCACAAATGGGATGGCCTTAACAAACAAGAGTTTATTCTCTTACAGTTTGGGAGGTTAGAAGTCCGAGTTCCAAGTGCCAGCCTTTAGGGGCTGTGTGTAAACCCCTTGACCTTGGGCTTCAGCTCTGCCTCTTGCTCCTGGCCCTCTGAATCTAGAG
This sequence comes from Orycteropus afer afer, assembly GCF_000298275.1. Taxonomy (NCBI): domain Eukaryota; kingdom Metazoa; phylum Chordata; class Mammalia; order Tubulidentata; family Orycteropodidae; genus Orycteropus; species Orycteropus afer. Next base: position 3,028,277 of record NW_006921814.1, on the reverse strand, counting down.
GCATCTCTTCACTCAGTCAGCTACTGGCTGCTGAGGCTAACAAGCCCAAGGTCGACAAATAAAATGGCACAGTCTCGATGTTACCAAACCACATGGCAGGCCATTAATGTAAGTCCCAGGTCGGCAGAACATGGCAGGCTGCTGAACAACATGGCTACATGCAGGGTCCAAGCATGCCATAAGCTAGAGACTATCCCCAAGGCTTCTCCTTATGTACAGGAAGCAGACCATAACCCAAAGATAGCTACTCAGCTGCTTATGGTAGATCCCATCATGGAGTTGATTGCCAGTCTCATCATGGGGAATAACTACTGCCAGCTGCCAGCCACTCAACCAGGCCCAGCCAAGTTGACATAGAAATTTAACCACCACAATACCACCCCTTGTCAACTTGGCACCTGTACAGATCTTCATTGGGTGGCATCTGTACAGATCTCTCTCACTAGGTGGCTCCAGTCCCCTATTTCCTATAAATGGTGACCGCACCCCCTGGGCCTGGTGGGTGCCGTTCCTCTCCCTCTTGGGTATGGCAGCCCTGCCCCCTCAATCTTGGGCAGCAGCTATGGCTCCATCCCACTGGCTCACATGAATGAGCAGTACCACAATCCAGAACCAAGTTGGTGAAGGCCTGTTTTTTTGAAACCTAGGGGGCTGTGGTGGTTCCACCCCAAAGGCCATGGTCCTACCCTTTGAGGCTGAGGCAGCTCTGCTTCCTATTTCCTTAGTCTCTCCACTTCTGCTGATTGGGCAACCCACTCTACCAGAAACCTTTCTGCCCAAAGGATGCTCAGCTTTCTTCCTCTGTGGGCCGGCCAAACTGCTACTCCATTTTATGCCAGTCTCCTCACCAATTAATGCCCAAAGGCAACCTACTTCACCAGGAAGCCACCTATCCAATAGCACCCAGCTTTCTCCTCCATGGGCTGGTAAGGCTGTCACTGCCTCATGCCAGTTCTCTTGGTTCTGTTCCTGCCGTCTCTGATGCTGGTCACTTGCTCTGCTCCTGTCGTCTTTCATGCCATATGCTGGGGTCTCTCTGCCAGTGTCTCGGATCAAGGATGCATTCTACTCCTGTTTCCATGTTTTAGGTATCTGTCAGAGCAACACCCCACTCTCTCGGTACCATATTCTGATCTTCCTTACTATCTGCCCATATGTCCCTATTCCAGATTTCAGGATCCTATTTTTTCCCAATCAGTGCCCTCACTTTAATTTCAGACACCATTCTGGGGTTGTAATTTAATTGGCATTGTAATTCAGCCACCCTTACAATAAAACTCTGAGTTTGGTTTACAACTATATCAGCTCTGTTACTAGAAGAAATAAGGCTTTCTTTCAGAGCACAACTGGAAACATTGAAGTCTTTTATGCAGCACTTAAGCTGTGACTCAGCAGACCTGAGCTTATCTTGCTCTTTCACCACTTTGTCTAGTGAAAGTAGGACCAACCAACCAGCTTCTTTATACTACTCATGCTGACAAAATTGCAGAAAAGTATCAAATATGCACCCAGAGCCTCACTTCTCAAAAGTATTTGATCTGTTGGTGGTGCTATTTTGCATATTAATATTGCTACCTCACACCACAGATTAGCAGGACCCTCTTTACTAATGGAGGCAGGGTCATCAGTGCCTTTACAATTAATCAAATTAGGGAACCAATTTAGGAAGCCCATCATTATGATTTTGTCTCTCTAGAACCACTCCCGGTACCAAATGTGTTAGACTGGATTCTCCAGAGAAACAAAACCAGTAAAGCTTATATA
>NW_006921814.1:2999074-3025733 GCF_000298275.1 Orycteropus afer afer | reverse complement strand
TATTTCCTCTATCTTTTAAATGACTCTTGAAATTTCACCTCATGAACAAAATATTCTGATTTGATCACAGACAGGGTTATGGATTTTCCTGCTTCTGAACTTAGACAACAAACATTAATTTCTTACTCTAATTTCCTGAGACATATATTCAATAAGTTTGTTTAGTACTGTTTATTTACTAGCAGCATAAAAAAAAAAATGGTGTAAGAACCTCAAGCAGTTACTATCTGATAAAGGAGACAAACACATAAACAATTCTCAGTTCTATAATAGCAGTGTTATGTTTGATGTTCATTATGAACCTAAAGAATAGAATATTTGGCTCTGTGGGAACTGAAGGGCAGAATTGAGCCAGAATAAAAAAAGAAAGCTAGTCAAAAGGAAGAGAACAGTACTGGCAAAGACATAAAAACATGGAAAAAGGAGGAGATTTGGGCCAGATTGTTATGGACCTTATGTTCCACACTGAGAAGTCCAGGTTTAAATGTTTAAATAAGGACATGTGAAGTGTTTAAAAAATGACTTTATGCAAGAGAAGTAATAGATACTACTGCTTATTTGTAATTATACAAATTTATTTATTTTTAATCATAATAATCCAGTAGGAAAAGATAATCAACTGGAGATTTTTAAGCAGAGAAATAAATGACTATATGTGCTATAGAAAAGTGACTCTGGCATCGGTGTGGAATATGGATTGTGGGGAAGAGGATTGGGGATAGAGAGCTGTTGGAAATTTAATCAATAATCTAGGCAAGATGTTGTTAGAGTCTTATGGCATGGATGTGAGAATGAACTTCTTTATATCAGCTTCCTCATCTGTAAATATTAAGATAATAATAGCATTTAATTCATAGGATCTATATGAGCATTCCATGAGTTAATATTTGTAAAGCGCTGTAGCGGCTCCTTGCATTAGACTGTAGGTTTTGTTAATTAAAATTCTAACAGATGAAAACTGCTGTGTGTCTTTTGCATATGCATAGACTCTAGGTTGTCCTAATCAGACATGAACTGTGACACATCTTCTGTATGTTGCTGTTGCTAGGCACCGTTGACTTGCTTCCAAGTGCTAGCCACCCTACATATGTACAGCAGAATGAAACGCTGCCCAGTCCTGTGCCGCCCTCATAGTCATTGCTATGCTTGAGCCTGTTGCTGCAGCCACTGTGTCAATCCATGGGGAGGAGGGTCTTCATAGGAAGTCACAATGACAACAACAAAACTACTCACTTCAGTTGCTTATGATTAAGGTAATTCAATTGGTATTTGGATTTTCAACACTCTTAAAGATGGAGACAAGTCTTGATTTTTTGAATGAAATACATAAACCACCTAGACTATTCTTCAGCTGGTTATGCAATATACAGGTACATTGCAGTATATCAGAGGGACATAGCCTTTAAAGATTATGTACCTATATAACTTAAAATGATTTTTTGTTGTTGTCATCAAGGTTATGTTGGAACTAAAATTTACTCTCAAGAATAGGCTGTGAGCTGCTCTCTTCTAGACACACTGGTCAGTCATAAATCAAATGATAGATCTTGGCAAGCACATTGTGATGAATGATTTTGTGGCATGCTACTCCTAAGTCAAATTAAATAAAGCATTTGGTTCTTTATAATAGAATTTTGCATAATTTTGGACTACTAGAAGATTTACCTGACTTGGTCTAATATTCTCATTTGAAATGGAAAATAAGAATTGCTGACTGTTAATAAAATGTTATAAAATCTGTTAGAGGACCTTTCTAAGTTCAATTGGTCTGAAATTCTTTGAATTAGCCCTTCTTTGGCTTTTTATCACTAGATATTCTAAAACAGAGTGTTTTAACTTCAGTGCTATAGATAGTTTGGTCAGATAGTTCTTTTTTTGTGCAGCTGTCCTGTGCATGATAGGATATTTAGTAGCATCCCTGACCCCTGTGATCTCTGAGTTGACATGGACTTGAAGGTAACAAGTTACAACTGCTTTCTGGTCTTATCAATTTGCAGGTCTCCAAAAACACAGTGTATCAGTTCTTTCTCTTATACATTTTCCATCTTTTTTTTTTTTTTTTTTCTCCCAGGACAAAGGCACTTGGAATGCCCGTCTGTGTTGTGACTTTTCCAATAAGCACCCAATTACACTTTACTGAACAAATATAAAAGGCAGTCTACAATTTATGACATATTTGAGTTATGACTACTTGCACTTCTGATCATCTTTTTTTTTTGGTGCATTTTATCATTATTAATATGTACTACATATTATGTTGCAGTATGTAATTTGCTGATGTTATCCTTCTCAGATATTCATGTTCAGATGTTTAAAGATCCGATTTACAAAGATACTAATAATAAAAGACAATAATAATAATAATAATAATAATAATAAACAAGCAAAAAAAAAAAAAAAGAGGTATTTTGACTTATGTCAGAACTAACTTATGGACTGTCAATACTGAACCTCATCATAAACTGGAGACTACCTGTACCAATGCATTTAATATTAGCTTCACTAATTGTACCATATGTAATATCTCAATCCTTCCAACAGATTACAAACTTTTATAACTATGAATCTTGTCTCATATTCTATAATATTCCTAATACTAGAGTAGAATCAGGATCACTCAACAAATCTAGTTTCTCATTCCCAATGGTATTAATTTACATATTTAGCTATGCAAGGACCATTAGGAAGCTCATTCTAAGAACTGAGTCAAAGAGTGGGCACTTAGAAATTTTTGTCCAAAGAAATGAATATTAGACCTTAGATTTCTCATTTGCATAATGTACAGGGATTATTCTCCATCTCAAGATGACATATGGTTTTAGAATTGCTCTTGCACAGTTCGATATTATTCAGTAATTTTCCAGATACACAAATTATATGTGCCAGATGGTTTCCCTCTCTATGTAAGATATTATCTTTTCTCTGTCATGAATTATATTGAACATCTCTGTGGATTTGGTGTATCAGCTCTTTTTGCAAGGCCTGGAAATCTATCATCAAGCTCTAGAATATAGGACCAAAAGAGGAACATAAAATGCAGATTTCAACCAAAGAAATTCAGAGCAAATCATGGGAAAGAACATTATTGTCACCAAGATGCATGGATGATATATTTTGTTCACTGCTGTGATCCTAACCCTTAAAACTATACCTGGGGCATAATACATACTCCATATTTGTTTAGTGAATGAATAGATGAATGATATAGAAGAATGTTAGTTCTCTAGGAACAGGACTTTGATTGACACAGGTGTGTGGTTGGAGGGCGGTTACTTACAAGTAAACTTCCAGGGTAACTTTAATTTGCAGCTTCTTCAAATCATTTTAATTTTAGGCTACTCATTGAAAAGAAACAAAAGCATATCAAAATCTAGCATTTTATCACTGACCTTGCAACTTTTTTGTGTTTTATCAAATCATTAATATTGGTATTTCAGCTATCTTTGCTTTAAATATAATGTAATATCTATGCTGAAAATGTTATTTTGAAGTTTTACAAAATACTCACATTCATGGTTTGTTTTGGTTCTCATGCCATTCCTGTGAAACAGATTTTTATTTCCTCCATTTAATAAGTGAGGGCAGAAAGCTAAGTAAATTGACTTGTACAAGGTCATTTGCATCACTTGCACAAGGTAAGAAATACCAGTACAGGAACTTTATATCCCCAGGCTTCTCATTTCTAAGCCTTCCCACAGCAGGTTATATCAATGATCAATTTCCATGATGCCTTTTGTTCTTTAGCAGTTATTAACTGTAGAGTCCTCAGTCTTGCAAGGATCATTAGAATACACAGTCTTTATAGTGAAATATAGGTCAGATAAAATTTACGAATTCTAAAAAGTGATAAAATGAAAAACAAAACACAAGTGTTTATAAAGTTTTATACCAGCAACTCAGCCACATGCAGTGAAAATGGAAATAATGGATAGCATTCTTTGCTTTTTTTAATTCGTGATTTGGGTGAACATTTACAGAGAAAACTGGTTTTCCATTCAACAATCCATACACATTCTCTTTTGTGACATTTATTGCAATCCCCACACTGAAACAGCATTCTTTCTACTTTCTCCCTGCACCCACCTCTTGCCTTCATCCTTCCTTCCCATCCTCTCCAGCCTTCTTAGCTCTAATACTGGGCAAATACTGTTCTTTTGATCTCATATTCTTGATTATTCTAATGAGTACATACCCTCCTGGTATTACTGTTCACCTTATAGGGCTATCGCTTGGCTGAGAGCTGAGTAGCTGGGTCATAAGGGTAAGTTCAGTTCCTACCTTAAAGGGTGGTAGCATAAGGCACTTGACTGCTAACTGGAAGCCTGATGGTTCAAACCCACCAGCCACTCCTCAAAAGGAAGGTTGGGCAATCTACTTCCTTAGTGATACTCCCTCAATACTGTCGCTATGAGTCAGGTCCGACTGGACAGCACATACAACAACAACAAAGAACTATAGTCTTGGGGATTCCACCATTCTTCATCAGACCAGTAAGCTTAGTCATTTTTATGATTTTATGTTTTCTTCCACATTTTCCCCCACTCTATTTGGGACCTCCTATTGGATCCTTTCCAGAGCAGTTTCCAAGACTATTCTTCACAGAAGCGGACTACCACATCTTTCTCCTGTAAAAGTACTAGAGGGTTCAAACCACTGACCTTTCAGTTAGTAGACAAATGTTTTAACCACTTGGGATTCTTGGCAAGACATTGTTTTTGTTGCTATGTGCAGTCAAGTTGGACCTGACTCATAGCGACAACTCCTTGGGTTTCTGAGGGGCTATCACTACGGAAGTAGATTGCCCAACTTGCAAGACATTACCTGGTTACTATTTTGTCTCTTTGTGAGTGAGAGTGTTTCACTTAGGGTCCTGGTGGGAAAATAGAATTCATCCTAGATACTACAAATGAAGAGACTTTAAGGAATACACTGCTGCACCATGGCAGAAAATCCTGAGGGAGTGAAGGCTGTAGATAGCAAATGGAGAATAATTACCACAAATACTTATACTGAAGATTGTATAATTAATTCCTGAACATTATGTCTATCTATATAACTTTCTGGGAGTTCTGGTAGCATAGTGCCTAAGGAACTTGACTGCTAACCAGAAGGCTGGCGGTTCAAACCCACCAGCCACTCCTTGGAAGGAAGATGGCGCAATCTACTTCCATAGTGATACTGCCTCGGAAACCCAAGGAGGGGTCGCTATGAGTTGGGTTCAACTCGACGGCACGTAACAACAACAACATGTAACTTTCTCTCCGCCTATGTCAGTCTTTTCAGAGAAAGAATATATGATACAACTATAGAGTTAACTTGGTATTATAATAGTAACATTAGTTGTCTACAACTCAACACTGCAGAATTTACTTTTTCCATGTGAGACTATACCATTGAATACCAAGTATAGTATGCTTTATCATTTTTGAAAGAAGAAAATACAAATGCCATGACCATACCATGACAATTTGAATATCAATTAGTATCTGACAACAATTGTTCCTATCAGCTTATTATTTTCCATGAGCTCTGCCATTTCACCATCTTGCTGCATGAAATCAAACCTTGCACTATGACCATTCCAATCCTGTCACTTCTAGGAAATATCAACAGTTCCTTAGTGTATAATGCTATTTTTACATTGTTCACTGCTTTCTGTCAATGATGGAAAGCTTCTGAATTCCTGAGTTCATTCTATTCACCCACCTGTAGCAGTTTTCAATAGACAAAAGCCAACTCTTTCAACAAACTGCCCAAAACACTTAAATTGTGCTGACTTGGAAAAGGAAACCCTGTCTATGAAGACCATGAGGTGACACCTAGAACAAAGTCACTCTCAAGGACATGGCTATGTGCTTTGCTTTCTACATTTGAGAAGTTATAAAATCCCTACACAATGTTCCGGGAAAAATTCTAAGAGATAACATAGGTAGTTGGAGGTTTAGTGGAGAGTTGTTTCAAAAGAGAAGTGCTAACTAATTATGTTTAAGTGGGCAGGATTATAGTATTAATCATTGAGGGAAATATTTCCTATTGATCAAAAAACCTCCATATGAAACTTGGGGCAATATCATGAAGAAGGAGATTTTTAAAAATTATTATGTTGTTGTTAATTATGCCCATGAAGAAATTTCCTAGTTTTCAAGTTTGGTAAGTATACTTTGCTGAAATACATTCAGTGTTTTTGATATGCTTTCTTTTTAGCATTTTTTTTTTCCTCTCTCTTTTAACTTTAAACTTTTCCTGTCAGTCAAGTTGTATCGTCTTAGATATATTTTATTTTATATGCATTCAGATATCAAAATTTGAACTGAAGTCTTTTCTAAAATAAACTCTTGTCAGCTCCACACTTTTGAGAAGATAGCTTTTAGAAATTAATCAGTTTTATAGGCTGAAGCATTCTGTATGATTTATAGAATAGAGTAAGAGCTATTCTCCCTCAGAACTGTGGATGGGAATTTGACTTTGGATTCTAGGCAGCTGTATACATATCTCAATTGTCAAATGTACACAGTAAAAATGTCACTAGCAAATTTTGTGATATTGTGAAAATGATGAATTATATGATAATAAATATTATTGTAAATACAAAATCAGTATATATTCAAATGTGCAATCCTACTAAACACACCAGAATACATAATAACAATTACCAATATAAAATTTTAGAAAGATTTTAACTAAATAACTAGCCTAGTTTATCTTGCTCTTTCCCAAAAAGACAGAGTACTGATAGGAACATTATAATTTTAGATAAAGACACTTTTCCCAAAACATGACTAAGCTTGGCTCAATACATACATGAGAGCTCAGTAATTGAGTGATGGAAATTCTTCAAATCTGAATGTGAGTGGAATGTTCTGTTGCAAATGGAACTTGTCTAGAAAAGTTTGTGAAGTACCTCACACTAGAGTGGAGGTTATGGTGTAGGAAATACATGGTTAGACAGAGGAATATAGGCAAACTATTATTAAAGTGGAGCCCCATGTGTCACAGTGGTTAAGTTCTCTTCTGCTAACAGAATGGTTGGTAGTTTGCACCCACCAGCTGCTCTGCAGGAGAAATATGTAACAGTTTGCTTTCATAAAGATTATAGCCTTGGAAACCCTAGGGGGTAGTTCTACTCACCCTATAAATCAGAATTGACTTGATGACAACAGGTTTTTTTTTTATTATTATTATCAAAATATAAGTAAATAAAACCACTGCCATTAAGTCGATCCTGAACCATTGGGAGCCTATAGGAGAGAGTAGAAGTGTCCCATGGAGTTTTCAAGACTGTAAATCTTTATGGAAGCAGACTGTCCCATTCTTCTTGGGTTCAAACCACCAACATTGTGGTTAGCAACCCAATGTTTTCTTTAAACATAGCACCACCAGAGCTCCTGTATCAATAAAGAGTAGGACATTATGTTCAGTGAAGTACAGGGCTAATAAAAGCATGCAACACCCTTAGAGAGATGAATTGGCATAGTAGCCAAAATGAATTCAAACATGCTTGCAATTGTGAGGACCACACAGGATAGGAGAGCGTTCTGTTCTGTTGTACACAAGGTCACCATAGCTCAATAGCAATGAAGTACAACTACGACAACGTTACCAATAAGGAAAAGTACAATGGAGGTGACTTGATCAAGCCACCAGAGAAAGGAAGAAAGGTATAGATTGTACAGTGCCTTTTATTATTTGGCAGTTAAAGCAGTTACATGTAATTCTCACAAAACTAGAAAGTTGGTCTACTAACAGAAGGGTTGCAAAAAATGTCTTGAAGATTACAGAGCTATGAAGTGGCTGGGCTGGTATTCTCACACAGGTCTCTCTGCCAGACCACCAAGGTCTCCCCTCATAATACCTTCTTTAGAAGAAAGACTGTGATTGATGATAACAAAAGAAGACTTGGTAGGGGTGAGTGGCAGGTTTTCCTGCTTGTAACACAGGGCTTTGACCTGTTGGCTGGGAGAGAAGGTTGAGAAGACTGAGCGAGATGGAGAGAATGTGGGGCTTAAGAGGAGAATGACAAGGGGAAATTAAAGAAAAACCTTCCAACCAAGAATCAATTCATGCAACAGTGCAGCAGCTAGAGCTCATATTGTTCTATGCAACATTATTTGTACAAAGCCTCTGGTTATCAATTTCAGACATATGCCACATCAGCAGGACTTTCCAAATGAGTCATTTCTTTTGACTTCTGTAATCTCAATCAGAGTTGATAGAAGTAGAATCAGGGTAGTAGGTGAAAGTGACTGAACAAGGGGAACATGATTGCTTTCCTTCCAATTCAAAAAAACGCCTAGCTATATTTTTGTTGGCTGTGTCTGTAAAGTCAAAGAAACCAAAAGAAAACCCCACTGCTATCAAGTCATTTTTGAATCATAACAACCCTAGAGGATAAAACAGAATCTCCCTGTGGTGGTTATCTTTTTGTGTCAACTTGGCTGGGCCTGGTTGAGTGGCTGGGCAGATAGTGGTAATTATTCCCCATGATGAGACTGGCAATCAGCTCCATGGTGGGATCTACCACAAGCAGCTGAGTAGCTGCCTTTGGGATGTGGTCTGCTCCTTGTATATAAGGAGAAGCCTTGAGAATGGTCTCTAGCCTATGGCACACTTGGACCCTGCATGTGGCCGTGTCATTGCTCAGCAGCCTGCTATGTTCTGCCAACCTTGGGACTTACAATGGACTTAAGTTAATGGCCTGCCATGTGCTTTGGTAACATTGAGACTGTGCCTTTTTACTTGTCAATCTTTGGCTTCTCATCCTTAGCAGTCAGCAGCTGTCTGAGTGAAGAAATGCCTCTACCTCCAGTGGGCTGGGAGCAGGGGGCAGAGCTGGACCCCAAGGTTGAGGGGCTTTCACCTAGCCCCTAGCCCCTCACACTTTGAACTCAGACTTAAAGCCTCCAAATTGTAAGAATAAACTCCTGTTTGTTAAGGTCATCCCATTTATGGTATATTCTTGTCAGAGTGGCAATAGGTAACCAGAACATTCCCCTTAGAGTTCTAAGGCTCTAAAGTGTTGGGAGCTCTGGTAGCATAGTGGCTAAGGCACTTGACTGCTCACCAGATGGCTGGCGGTTCAAACCCATCAGCCACTCCTCGAAAGGAAGGTTGGGCAATCCTACTTCTGTAGTGATACTGCCTCGGAAACCCAAGGAGGGGTCGCTATGAGTCAGGGCTGACTCGATGGCACATAACAACAACAACAACAACAAAGTTTTATGGAAGCTGACTGCCTCATCTTTCTCCTGCAGAGAAGCTGGTGGGTTCGAACTGCCAAACTTTGGTTAGCAGCCAAATGACTTAACCACTGTGCCATCAGAGCCCCTGAGTCAAAGAAAAGGAGCTCCCTAAAACTGTGCTTTCACTTACAAGCTAAACTAAAACTCATTGGTATCAAGTCGATTCCAACTCATAGTGACCTGCATTGGATGTCCAAGACTGTAAATCTTTATGGAAGCAGACTTTCTTTCTTTCTTTCTTTCTTCCATGGAGCTGCTGGTGGGTTTGAACCACTGACCTTTTGGTTAGCAGTCAAATGCTTTAACTACTGCACCACCAGAGCTCATTGTAATTTTACTTAAGGGAATCTGACATGTTTTCAAAGATAATGAAGCTTGGTAAAAGTAGATGTTATATGAATGGATTCAAGGGACATCACAGTTAATTGGCCTAATGTAGCGTTCAGTGATTTTGTTTTCACAGCTTAGTTCATTGTGTAGTGCCTAAAGCCTTAAAAGCTTGTAAGTATCCATCCAATCGAATTCAATACATTAATTAGTTTCTATTTTCCTCAAACAACAGAGGAAAAAGAAGAATCAGGAATAGGATGAAGAAATGGGATGTGTGACTAATTGCTTCTGTAAACACCCGTCTCCTCCGCTGTGAGGCCAGAAGAACTGGATGGTGCCCTGGCTTCCATTAATGAATGTTTTAATCAATGATTCTATAGAAGAATCCTGATCAAAAGAGAGATAATGTAGAACAGAATTTCAAATTCTCATGCAGCCCAGACATTCTAGAGCCATGGAGGCCAGATGACCCCCTTAAGTTATTGCCCTGAGATAATATTTAAACCTTAAACATAAATAAAAAATATTCCCTAAAATCTTCTCTGAAGCAAATAATAGTTTAGCTTATCTAGTAAAGAATGTCTGCCTTGAGATTTGTGGTCTTTTAAGAACTATCTATGTGGGATACATTTGACAACAGCCACACAAACGATTAGGTAAGAAACTTAAGGGACAGTAGTTTATGTTAATAGAGGGTGGATGGTTGGGAGAAGGAGGGCAAGAATGGTTGCACAACTGGAAGAGTGTAATCAATGTCAAAAGTGCAGAATTTGTTGTATTGGTGCATTCTGCTGTGTATATTCTCTACGACAACAATTAATTATAAAATGAAGGAAAACTGTATGCAATATGGAGAGATTTATTTGCTCTAGAATGACATTATTACTTAATTGTGAAAAGTTGAGTTGGGTAAGAGAAAAACACACAAGGCAAAGAAATTATTTTTTGTTGTTAAAAAATTTGTACAGAAAATCTAATAGTGAGTTCTTATCATGAAAACTGGTTACACTAAGGCTGTTGCCTCCCTTACCTTATGTTCTTATTTTTAGGCACCTTCGAGTTGATTCTGACTCATAGTGACCCTATGTACAAGAGAATGTAACATTGCCTGGTCCTGTGCCATCCTCACAATTGTTGCTGTGTGTGAGCCCATCATTGCAGGCACTGTGTCCATCTATCTTGTTGAGAGTGTTCCCCTTTTTCACTGACACTCTACTTTACCAAGCATGATATTCTTCTGCAGGAACTCATTCCTTTTGACAACATGACCAAAGAATGTGAGACAAAGTCTGGCCATTCTCACTTCTGAGGAGCGTTCTGTCTGTATTTCTTTCAAGGCAGATTTGTTTGTTCTTCTGGCAGTCCAAGACATATTTAATATTCTTTGCCAACATCACAATTCAAATACATCGATTATTCTTCCTCTTTGTTGCTGTTGCAAAAGAGCTCTTTAAAGTGTTCAAAAGCAAAGATATAACTCTTAAGGATGAAGGTGCACCTGACCCAAGCCATGGTAATTTTGATTGTGTCATATGCATATGAAAGCTTGACAATGAATAAGGAAGACCAAAAAAGAACTGATGCTTTCAAATTATGGTGTTAGCAAAGAATATTCAATATACCATGGACTGCCAGAAGAAAGAACAAATCATAAATAGAACAGAAGAAATAGAAGAAAGAAAAAATTGGAAGAAGTCTTGGAAGAAGTACTGTCGGAATGCTCCTTAACAGCAATGATGGCAAGAATTCATCTCATGTATTTTGAACGTGTTATCAAGAGAAACCAGTTCCTGGAGAAAGACATTATGATTGGTAAAGTAGAGGGTCAGCAAAACAGAAGAGACCTTCAAGTAGATGGATTGACACTGGCTGCAACAGTGGGCTCAACCATAGCAGTGATTGTGAGGATGGGGCTAGACTTAATAGTGTTGTTTTGTTCTGCTGTATATACCATTGCTATGATTCAGAACTGACTCAATGGCACCTAACAACAACACTACAATGAAGCAGAATGATAGCATAGAATGCTATAGAATGATGTAGTACTGTATCTAAACTAACTCACTGCTGTCAAGTTGGATCCAACTCATAGTGACCCTTTCTTGGGTTTCTGAGGCAGTATATCTACTGAAGTAGATTGCCCAACCTTCCTTCTGAGGAGTGGCTGGTGGGTTTGAACCTCCAGCCTTCTGGTTAGTGGTCAAATGCCTAAGGTACTACGCCACCAGACCTCCTTGTGTAGTGTTTTGCAGTTGGACTGATTGTGTATTGGATTGGAGTCATTGGGTAGTGTAAAGAGTTTATCACTTGGCTACTAATCAAAATGTTAGCAGTTTCAGTCCACCCAGAGGTGCCTCAGAAAAGGCTGGTGATGCACTTCTAAACAGGCAGTCACTGAAAAGCCAATGGAGCACAGTTCTACTCTGACACACATAGGATGACCATGAGTTGGAAACAAATTGACAGCAACTGGTTTAGTTTTTGTTTGGGTATTGAATTTGAGCTCCATTTCTCAAAAATATCATACACTTGGACACATTATTTACCCTCTCTATATCTATTTCTTCATCAGTAAAATTGGGAAGTTTTGATAATTCAGATTTAATACATATGCAATCCAGCAGAGATCTTGGATCATTTAAAAAAAAAAAACCTCACTGCCGTCAAGTTGGATCCAACTCATGGTGACCCCTCCTTGGGTTTCTGAGGCAGTATATCTATGTAAGTAGATTGCTCAGTCTTCCTTCTGAAGAGTGGCTGGTGGGATTGAACCACAGCCTTCTGGTTAGCGGTCAAATGTCTTAGGCACTGTGCCACCAGAGCTCCCTCATGGATAGTAGCAAATGCTTAAAAAGTTAGATAAGCTTTGTTAAAATAATTATTTCTATTAAGGTTAAACTTTGTGTCTTTTACACTCAAAACCTAAAGTCAGTCTATATCATTTTTTAAATTAAACTGAAGAAAATTCATGAACAGACACTGTATAACTGAGACTCCAAATATGTACCTCCATGAGCTCCATTGCAAAATGTAATTATGGAATGCCTCTAATGTTGATGGTGATAGATTTTTCTTTGATATCTAGAGGCAGGAAGATGCATTATTTGTATAGTTCTATTTATTTCATGATCATTTTCAATAGATGGTAATTATATTACACCATTTTTATTACATAAAATAGAGGGAAAATGAAATAAAAATAATCATTGCATCCAAAATTGTCCCTCATTATTTCAAATCAGACAGAAAGTGTTCTACTTAATGCATTAGGAACACACATTGAATTTGATAAGTACAACACTACTAATTGAAATGTAAGTAATTGGATAATAGTTTTTAAACAATTAAGAATATAGCAGTTAGCAGTTACCATATTACTGGTAGCACACGAATTGGACTGCAGTTAGTAAAGGCTCAGGGAAGGTTTAGAGACAGAAATGAGTTTCCACATGGCCTCATGTGTCAATCTTAGTGACGATTAAGCAAAGGGAACCACAAAAACCCAGCAGCAGGCATGTAATTTGATTACGGTGATTCAGTTCCAAAGCAAAATGTTGTAACAGTGAATCACACTGCCCTTCCTAATGTCCACTGAATTTTTCAGAAGCCTCAGAGATAGTGTCAGCCCCTCTTTTCCCCTCAAAATAAGACCACATTGGTATTTATACAAAGCTTCTGCGATGGAGTTTGTATATGTATTTATTTATATTCTATGAACATGTTTCCATCTATCTCATGCAGTTTTCAAAACCTGTATCCCAAAGTTATGATCTTATTTCTCTAGTTTTTTTTCACTTATGACTTTTTCAGAGTAGACATGCTAGGTTGTACTCAGTGTCCACATTTCTTTATTTCCTTTTTAATTTAGTTTCTGTTACCCTGAGATATTATTTGCTTAAACCCATTGAATCATGCCCAGTTACCAAATCTAGCAACCTTTCCCCAGTTTCCATCCTATATAACCTTGTTGTTGGTGTGTAACAGCTCATTCAATTTCTTTTTCTTTGATTTTCTTTTCATCTTTCATCTGAATGATCAATGTTCTAACTGTTCCTTAATCATCTCTTTGATGATTTTTTCACTGCTTGCCTCTTGAATATTGTGAACATAATCTATTTTCGTTCTTCCCAGTTGGTGATCTGACTGTATCTCATAGTATTAGTTGTGACATATGTGTACCATGGTTTAGCTTAGACTTCCAGTGTGTATATTTCACTTGTACTCCATTCATTCAACAAATTTGACAATAATATATATTGACTGGAGTCCTTGGGTGGTGAAAACAGTTAACACAATCAGCTACTAACTGTAAAGTTGGAGGTTGGAGCTAACCCAGAGGTGACTCAGAAGAAAGGTCTGGCAATATGCTTCCCAAAAGTTAGCCATTGGAAACCCTATGGAGTACATTTCCACTGAGATGCACATGGGGTTACTATGAATTGGCATCTACTCTACACAACTGTTGTTGTTGTTAGGTGCCGTCAAGTCGTCTCTGACTCAATGACCCTGTGCACAACAGAACAAAACACTGCCCGGTCCTGTGCCAGCTCCAAGATCCCTACTATACCTGAGCCCATCATTGCAGGAAAGTGTCAATCCATCTCCTTGAGGGCCTTCCCCTCTTTCATTGTCCCTCCACCTTACCCAGCATGATATCCTTCTGCAGAGAATGGTCCCTTCTGACAACATAACCAAAGTAGGTGAGATAAAGTCTGGCCATTCTTGCTTCCAAGGAGCATTTCTGCTGCACTTCCTTCAGGACAGATTTGTTAGTTCTTTTAGTAGCCATAGTACCTTCAGCATTCTTTTCCAACACCACAATTCAAAAGCATCAGCTTTTCTTTGGTCTTCCTTATCCATTGTTCAGCTCTCACATGCATATAAGGCAACTGAGAATACCATGGCTTGGGTTAGGCACACCTTAGGCTTCAAGGAGACATCTTTGCTCTTCAGCACTTGAAAGAGGTCTTTTGCAGCAGATTTGCCTAGCTCAATAAGTTGTCTGATGTCTTGACTGCTGCTTCCAATGGTGTTGATTGTAGAACCCAGTAATATGAAGTCTTTTATAACTTTGATCCTTTCTCCATTTATCATGATGCTGCTTACTGGTCCAGTTGTGAAGATTTTTGTTTTCTTTATATTGAGGTTTAATCTAAATCACAAACTGTAGTCTTCAATCTTCATCAGTAAGTGCTTCAAGTCATCCTTACTTTCAGCAAACAACGTTGTGCCCTCAGTGTATCGCAGGTTGTTAGTGATTCTTCCTCCAATCCTGATGCCACATTCTTCTTCATATAGTCAAGCTTCTCAGATTATTTGCTCAGAATACAGATTGAATACGTATGGTGAAAGGATACAACTCTGATGCACTCCCTTCCTGATTTTAAATCATGTGGTATCCCTTTGTTCTGTTTGAATGACAGCTTCCTGGTCTATGTACAGGTTCCTCATGAGTACAATTAAGTGTTCTGGAATTCCCATTCTTCTCAATGTTATCCATAATTTATTATGATCCACACAATCTAATGTTTTTGCATAGTCAATAAAACACAAGTAGACATCTTTCTGGTATTCTTTGCTTTGAGCCAAGATCCACTTGACATCAGCAATTATATCCCTCATTCCACATCCTCTTCTGAATCCAGTTTGCATTTCTGGAAGTTCTCTGTCAATATACTATTGCAAACTTTTTTTGAATTACCTTCAGTAAGATTTTACTTGCATGTGATATTAATGATATTGTTCAATAATGCCCACATTTTGTAGGATCATCTTTCTTTGGAATAGGTAGAAATACGTATCTCTTCCAGTTAGTTGGCCAGGTAGCTGTCTTCCAAGTCTCTTGGCACAGCCAAGTGAGTACCTCCAGTGTGGCATCCATTGGTTGAAACATCTCAATGGATATTCCATCAGTTCCTGGAGCCTTGTTCTTCGCCAATTCCTTTGGTGCAGGTTTGACTTCCTCCCTCAATACTTTTGGTTCTTGATCATGTGGCATCTCCTGAAATGGATGAACATTGACCAATTCCACAGTAAATGGTATCTATTAAATGTCTCTCTTATGTTTCAGACAGTTCCATATAAAGTGATGAAATCGTGACCCTTAAATCAAAAGATCCCACTGCCATAAAATTGATTTCTTACCTTATTGGTTGTAACCTTATAATCCTATAAGGTTGCTATGAGATGGAAATCAATTTTATGGCATAGATAGAATATCTATCTATGATAGAATAAACTGTCCCATATGGTTTCTGAGGCTGTAAATCTTTAGAAAAACAGACAGCCACATCTTTCTCCCGTGAAGCAGCTAGAGGGTTCAAACCACTGAACATTTAGTTAACAGCTGAGTGCTTTATATCACTGCACCACCAGTCCACTAATGATCATTAGTCCCCTCCACACACAAAAATGACATGATAATTACTCTCAGACAGTAGGGTCTACTCAAACAATTAGTTATTAGAAAAAAAATCACACAAATAAATATAAAATTATGTTTGTGGCAAGTACCATAGGGAAAATATACATGGATTGTACTTTTGTTGTTGTTGTCCTTAGGTGCTATGGAATCAGTTCTGACTCAGAGATCCTGTGTACAACAGAATGAAACATTGCCCAATCCTGCAACAGCCTCACAGTTCTTGCTATACGTGAGCCCATTGTTGCAGCCACTCTGTCAATCTATCTTGTTGAGAGCCTTCTCCTTTTTTCCTGACACTTTACCAAAGTAGGTGAGAAGAAGTCTGGCTGTGCTCGTTTCCAAGGAGCATTCCAGCTGCACTTCTTCAAGGATAGATTTGTTAGTTCTTCTGGCAGTCCATGGCACTTTCAGTAATTTTTGCCCGCACCACAACTCAAAGGCATCAACTCTTATTTGGTCTTCCTTATTCATTTTCCAGCTCTCACATGCATATAAGGTGATTGAAAATACCATGGCTTGGGTTAGGTGCACCTTAGTCTTCAAAGCGACATCTTTGCTCTTCAGCACTTTAAAGAAGTATTTTGCAGCAGATCTGCCCAGTGTGATACATCATTTGATTTCTTGATTGCTTCCATGGGTGCTGATTGTGGAACCAAGTTATATGAAATCTTTGACAACTTCAATCTTTTCTCCATTTATCGTGATGCTACTTACTGGTTCAGTTGTGAGGATTTTTGTTTTCTTTATTTTGAGATGTAATCTATAATGCAGACTGTAGTCTTTAATTTTCATCAGTGTTCTGGTTACCTAGTGCCTCTCTGACAGGAATACACCACAAATGGGATGGCCTTAACAAACAGGAGTTTATTCTTACAATTTGGAGGCTTTAAGTCTAAGTTCAAAGTTCCAGGCTCTGGGGGCTGGGTGAAAGCCCCTCAGCCTTGGGCTTCAACTCTGCCTCCAGCTCCTGGCCCATGGAAGCTAGAAGCGTTTCTTCACTCAGACAGCTGCTGGCTGCTGAGGCTGAGAAGCCCAAGGTTGACAAATAAAATGGCCCAGTCCTGATGTTACCAAACCACATGGCAGGCCATTAGTTTTAAGTCCATTGTAAGTCCCAAGGTCAACAGAGTATGGCAGGCTGCTGAACAATGACATGACTACATGCAGGGTGCAAGCGTGCCATAGGCTAGAGACCATTCTCAAAGCTTTTCCTTATATACAGGAAGCAGACCACATACCCAAAGGCAGCTACTCAGCTGCTTGTGGCAGATCCCACCATGGGGCTGATTGCCAGTCTCATCATGGGGAATAACTACCACCAGCTGCCCAGCTGCTCAACAAGGTCCCACCAAGTTGACACACAAACATAACTACCACAATTAGTAAGTAGTTCAAGTCATCTTCACTTTCAGCAAGCAAGGTTGTGTCGTCTGCATATGACAGGTTGTTAAAAGAGTCTTTCTCCAATCCTGATGTCATGTTCTTCTTCATATAGTACAGTTTCTCAGATTATTTGTTTAGCATACAGATTGAATAAGTATTGGTGAACGCAAACAACCCTGTCACACTCCCTTCTTGATTTTAAACCATGCATTGCCCCCTAGTTCTGTCCAAATTACAGCTTTCTAGTCTGTGTACAAGTTCCTTATGAGCATAATTAAATGTTCCGGAATTCCCCTTCTTTTCAATGTTATCCATAATTTATTAAGATCCATATAGTTGCATGTTTTTTGCATAGTCAAGAAAACATTTTTCTGATATTCTTTGCTTTCAGCCAAGATCCGACTGACATCAGCCATGACATCCTTCATTTCACATCATCTGAATCCAGATTGCTTTTCTGGAAGTTCCCTGTCAATAAACCACTGCAACCATTTTTTAATTATCTTCAGCAAGATTTTACTTGCATGTGATAGTAATGATATTGTTCAATATTTTCCACATTCTGTTGGATCACCTTTTTTGGAATGGGTACAAATACATATCTCTTCCACTCAGTTGGCCAGGTAGCTGTCTTCCAAATTTCTTGGTATTGATGAGTATGTGCCTCCAATGTGACAGCTATTTGTTGAAACATATCAATGGGTATTCTGTCAATCCTTGAAGCTTTGCTTTTCACTAATTCCTTCACTGCAGCTTTGACTTCTTCCTTCAAAAGCATTCATTCTTGATCATGTGCCACCTCCTGAAATAGATGAACATTGACCAATTTTTTTTGGTACATGGGATATAATATGAACACCCAAATCCTTCCAGTAAGAGAAATCAGTAAACACTTGCCTGAAGACATAACTAACAAGTATGCAGGAGTTAATTTTCAGCCTATATTTTTGTCAATTATTCTGATAAATTGTTGAGGATCATTACCTTATCTATTTCCAAAACATCAGTGCCTTGTTTCTGAGTATATTTGCCACATCCTGGTGGCTGATATGCTTGAGTCTTACCTTTAGATGGGTGAGGTTTCAATGTTTCCCATCTCTCTTACAGAGCATACATGTACATTGGATAATATGCTACATTTTATTATTGTTTAGCACCCACAACATGAGAATTAGGCCATATATGTGTGTGTCAAGTATTGATGTCAAAAATGTTATGATAGGACATTTTTCTTTAGATTAGATATAATTAGATATCACTGTAAATATAATGGAATAGTGCTAAAAATGTACCATTTTTACTATCTTTATCACTTCATTTCTGGATGTTCCCATTGCTCATTCAATTTCTTGAACACTGATCAACATATCTACCTAATTGTATCACTGTTCTAGTGATTTAACTGGTAAGCAAAAGTGTGGTGGCTTTTGATCAAAATGGAAATTTAGTGTTCAGATACCAAAAATTATAAGTATTTTGTGAAATAAACAATGGTATCTATGACAACTATGACAAATAATATTTCTTTATAGCGGAAATCTTTGGGCAAAATTTGTGACTTTAAATTAACTATAAATCTTTGGGAAAGATGGGGAAGAATAAGAAAGAATTGCCTTTTGATACAACTGTCAATGATAAATTGCCATTAGTGTGTTAATTTAGCTTATGTGATTTGAGGGATAGAACCTGTCTTGGTTATCTAGTGCTACTAGAACAGAAATACCATGATGGGTGGCTTTAACAAACAAATTTATTTTCCTACACTTTTAGGAGCTAGAACTGCGAATTCAGGGTTTTGACTCCAGGGAAAGGCTTTCTTTCTTTCTTGGCTCTTAAGGAATCTCCATGTCTCTTTGAACTTCTGCTCCTGGTCCATCTTGATGTGCTTTGGTATCTACTTTTTTCACTTCTTCATTTAATCTCTTTTATATTTCAAAAGAGATTGACTTAAAACATACTCTACACTAATACAGTTTCTTAAACTTAGCAAAGACAATCCATTTCCAAATGGGATTATAACCACAGGCATACCAAACCAAACTTCCTGCCATCGAGTTGATTCTGACTCATAGAGACCCCCATTGGGTTTCCAAGGTGGTAAATCTTTACAGAAGTAGATTGCCCCATCTTCTTTCCACAGAGTGGCTTGTGGGTTTGAACCACCTACCTTCTGGTTAGCAGTCAAATGCCTTAGGCACTGTGCTACCAGAGCTCCTTTAACCACAGGCATAGAGTTTAGGATTTACAACACATATTTCAGGAGACACAAAAATGCATGGCAATATTTTTTATTGTTGTCGTTTAGTTGTGGTGTGGTGAAAGTTTTCAGGGTAAATTGGCTTTCCATTCAACAATCCATACATATTCTGTTTCATGACACTGAATGGAGTCCCCACAATGTAATGCAATAGTAGTCTTCCCACTTCCTTCCGGTGTTACCATTTTCCTCCATCCTTTCCTAACCCTTCCTGACTTCGGAGCTTTATTTCTGAGCAAATACTGACCTTTGATCTCATATGGTTCATTGTTTTGATGGGTACATACCTCACTGGTGGTGGTGTTCACCTTCTTTCTAGTCCTGTCTATCTTTGGCTGAAAGTTGAGCTAAGGGGTGAGTTTAGTTCCAGGCTTGAAATGTGTCTAAGAGCCATAGTCTCAGGGGTTCCACCAGCCTCTATCAGACCAGTAAGCCTGGTCTTTTTTTTATGATTTTGAGTTTTTTTTTTCCCCACATTTTCCTCCCAGTCTATCTGGGACCTCCTATTGTAATCACTTTCATAGTGGTCAGCAGTGATAGTTGGGCACCATCTAATTCTTCTGAACTTCATATGGTCTATTAGCCCTTTGGACTAATTGTTTCCTCACATCTTTGTATTCTTCACTCTTCTTTGCTCTGGACAGGAAGACACACTAGGTACACCTTAGATAGCCACTCACAAGCTTTTAAGACCCCAGTCACTACTCACCTAAGTAGGATTTAGAACACTGTCTTTGTGGATATAACTGTTTATAATATTGTCTTTGTGGACTATGTAAATTTTTCAATGTGTGTGTGTGAATACACACACATATGTGCATATACATAAGCTTATACATAATTATAGATATGTAGCAATAAAATTATATCATAAGAATTTTAGATCATAGTTCTTTATCAAAAATCAATATTCAAAACCACAAGAATTCACTCTGTTCCTACTATGCACAATATGGTGGGCCTTAGTCTTTGTTGTAGTTCAGTTTGTGAGTCAACTTGGCTGGGCCTGGTTGAATGGCTGGGCAGCTGGATGTAGTGTTCCTCATGACGAGACTGGTAGTCAACTCCATGGTGGAATCTACTGTGAGCAGCTGAGCAGCTGTCTTAGGGATGTGGTCTGGTTCCTGTATATAAGGAGAAGCCTTGGGGGAATAGTCTCTAGCTTATGGTACACTTGAACCCTGTGTATAGCCAAGTCATTGTTCAGTAGCCTGCCATGCTCTGCTGACCTTGGGACTTTTAATGAACTTGAATTAATGGTCTTCTGTGTGGTTTGGTAACATCAGGACTGTGCCCTTTTACTTGTTAACCTTAGGTCTCAGCAGCCAGCAGCTGTCTGAGTGAAGAAAATCCTCTAGCTTCCGTGGGCTGGGAGCAGGAGGCAGAGCTGAAGCCCAAGATTGAGGGGCTTTCACCCAGCCTCTTTGAACTCAGACTTAAAGCCTACAAACTGTTAGAGAATAAACTCCTGTTTGTTCAAGCCATCCCATTGGTGGTATATTCCTGTCAGAGCAGCACTAGGTAACTAGAACAGTATTCCAAGCACATTTTTGAGGGAGATCCTCATTATTTGTTCAAATTTCCACAAGGGAATATTAGTCCAGAGAAAGAAAATAATCTTTACTGAGTACTATGCTAGATTACATGTTTTATATTCTAGTTATATTTTATAGTCTTCTTACCATTTACATTTCAATCAATCAACAGGAATGTATTGAGCAACTTTATGTTCTGTTATGGCCTAAGCATGAGGGGATTATGAGACATAGTCCTTGACCTTGAGAAACTTTCTATCTGGTTGGTAAGATGAGGCTTAGACCTAAGACACAATTAGAGAAAAACACAATGGCTATTGATGGGAGGTCTCCCCTCTTGGGCCCAGCCATTCATACTCTCATATTCTTTCTTTTCCTTTTGTGATTATTGACTCTAACCCAGGGCAGAAGGTCTCTATTTTGAACAATGAAAATGTAGGACTTTAGTGTGAAATAATATGAACAAAAAACAATTCAACTGTAAAAATCCATATAAATTTGAGATATTCCTGTATGGAAAAGAACATTCTTCCTGCCAAAGTTTGAAAGTATTCTCTAGGGTAAGCTGGGTTCTTATATGTAGAAAAACTACTGTTTGAGTTTTTAAATAAAAACTTCTTTCACCCATGTCTACCTGTTGACATCGGCAATTGTAGGCAATTTTCTTCAGGATTGTTATTACCTCCTGGTATCATTAATTATATTGGCTACAAACTGCAATCTCCGGTCATTAGGTAGCCAGCATATCACTGAGGGAAAAAAAAATTAATTATTGACCTTCTATCCCCAGGGAACTATGAAGGCTTAAAAATAGTCATATAAATGTGTTTAAAAGAAAGCACAGCTTGTGGTATATACATCACTTAATAAACTCCCAACCCTTTCACTTGTATTTTTTTTTCCCCTATTTTAATTCCAGGGTTTTCCCTCTGACTGCCAATGAACAGATACTTTTTAAAGCTTATGTATATCACAAGGCTGAAAGATGACTTGCTAATGTAGGGAAGATATACACCTTTGGAATAAATTTAGCAATCTGAACACAGACCAATCATTCATATTGTGTCAGGAGAAAAGCAATTTATGTTTTAGCCTGGTAACCATTAATAATTGAAGGGGGGAAAAAAAAAAACTCCAATATCATTCTTGCAGGTTTTTCCTTTCTAAGGCTTTGAAGTATAAAAGGGACTAGGAAACAGCAGAAATATAAAAACTTGGATCCGAAATATTTACTAAATAGTTTTATTATCAAGTCTCAAGGAGACAAAGAGGTAGAATATAGCTATCTCTCATGTGCGAAGAAAACTGTCTATAAAAGGCTGGTAAGAGAACAATGTATTTTGAGTATAGTGTAGTTCTATGTTAATTACTTCTGTTTTATCATTTTGGCATTATATTCAGGTAAATCATATGAAGTTGGTATTTTTCCAGGTAAAAAAATGATCAAATACAAACAATTCAATAAAGATCAGCCTCATGAAGGATTTGGGAGAGAAACACTTATATTTATGGAAGGTAATTGCCTTTAAATGGCCATCTCTAAAGCAGAGGATTGTCACTAAACCTCCATTCTCTGAACTCTGCTTTCTCCGCTGGTTGTATTGGGTCTCAAAGTCTCCAATTGACTTGTAATTGAATAAATGACCTAAAAATATCATGTACTTCATCATCATGACTCATTGACTTTAACAATCATATTAGAGAAGAGTGAACTGAAGAGCTGAACTCCAAAGACTCTTTTCAGTCATGTGATTTCATGTTTGGAGGCAGAGCTACTACCATGACTTAAAATCTTTTGAGAGCATGTTAGGTTTAAAATGTATGTGCCTATTCAGCTACCAGAAATATTCATATTGAACAAATAATATGCTATATCAGTTACCAAATAGGTTCTGAGCTTATAATGGGAAGATTATCTTATACAGAACCAGTACTGCAAATATTGGCATTGAGACTTACTTTATACTTTCATTGCCCTTGAGTTCTGATGGCATTTGCAAAGAATTCTGTTTCCAGTTTCCCTATATCACTACTAATGAAAATTTAACCTATGAATCATTGAATTTGTGGATAATTAAAAGAATTATAAATGGTAAATATATCATGGGGTATTAAACTTTACTTACAAAACAATAAACTATCTGCCCCTGAAAATAGGTGTTGACACAGACTGAACCAAAAAATCTGAACCAAAAATATTTGGTTTATATATTGCAAAGCTACATGACAGTATTTTTGTTAGGAATGACAGTACACTGTACCTATTTAGGATGTATGGACATTGCCTTTCTTTTCCAAAATTTTCATTAGAATAATGAAGGTCAGCAAAACAAAATATAAAAGGAAGACTAACATTTTCAACTCCCAATTTAATGTGTACTAAGATGACAAACCATTATATAGCCTTATTTAGATCCACTATTACAGTTTTTCAAATAACATTTCTTAGAATGTTTGAAAAAAACATAACCTTCATTAAAATAAAATGTAAAATCGCACCAAAGTTTATATTAGAAGAAAGCCTTTGAAAACCCTTTTCATAATTGAAACTAAAGCTGTTACAGTTTGCTCTTTAGGCTTTGCAAGCTTAAATTATTCCCTAATAGACAGCAAATATTTTCATTAAATTTAAATTGGCTAAGTAGAAGGAGCTCTGGTAGCATAGTGGCTAAGACACTTGACTGCTAACCAGAAGGCTGGTGGTTCAAACCCACCAGGCACTCCTCAGAAGGAAGATGGGGCAATCTACTTCCGTAGTGAAACTGCCTCGGAAACCCAAGCAGGGGTCGCTATGAGTCGGGTCTAACTTGACAGCACATAACAACAACAACAACAAGTAGAAGGAAGATGAGAAAAAGTCTTACAACTTTCAAATTCCAATTATTTTCTACTATCTTCATTCTTAAGATTTGAAAGGTGGTGTTTTCCTCAAGGAATTAGTCAACTAGGTTTATGATAAGGAAATAGTTAACATCTTTTCAAATAACTTTGTTATGACTAGCACTAGCTTTCATTTGTAAACAATTTACAATACTAAAATAAATCTGCAACAAAATAATATAGCATGTAATGTACTTATTTATAAAAATACATATTTACTATGGCTCATTGATGATATACTTATATGTCTTAGAAACAAATATAATAAATTTTTTTTAAAATAACTCAAATGTAGTACCATTTAAAGTGAACATGAGATAAGGAAGAGTACTCAGAGGCCTATTTTAAGCATTCTTTATTGAACCAATCTTTATTGAGCACCTACTAAGAATACTCAGTTGGCTAATTCCTTGACTTGTTGTTGTTGTTATTATGTGCCATCGAGTCAGCCCTGACTCATAGCGACCCCTCCTTGGGTTTCCGAGGCAGTATCACTACGGAAGTAGGATTGCCCAACCTTCCTTCCGAGGAGGAGTGGCTGGTGGGTTTGACTAAGGCATCCACCTAGCCTTAAGGGGTTAACACTCTAGATGTTATGAGCAACCAAACTTTTATTTTTAAATCAACTTTTTTTAAGTATAATTTACATACAATAAAATACACTTTTAAATGTACAGTTTGATGAATTTTGACAAACATATATACATCTTAGGAGCTCTGGTGGCGTAGTGGATAAGGCATTTGACTGCTAACTGGAAGGTCAGTGGTTCAAACCTACTGGCTGCTCTGTGGAAGGAAGGCTGGGCTATCTACTTCCACAAAGATTTACAGCCTCAGAAATGCAATGGGGGTCACTATGAGTCAGAAACGACTCCATGGCAGTGAGTTTGATTTTTGGTTTAGTTACCATCACCCCCAAACAAAATATTTCCTTCACTCCAGAAATTTCCCTTATATCCTATTACAGTCAGCTGCAGACCCAGGCAAGTATTGTTTTAATTTTTTTCTACCATAGGTTAGGGAGCTCTGGTGGCATAGTGCCTAAGGCACTTGACTGCTAACCAGAAGGCTGGTGGTTCAAAACCACCAGCCACTCCTTGGAAGGAAGATTGGACAATCTACTTTTATAGTGATACCATCTCGGAAACCCAAAGAGGGGTCACTGTGAGTTGAATCTGACTCAATGGCAGTGAGTTTCATAGATTAGTTTTGCCTATTTAAGAACCTTGTATAAATGAAAGTATAGAGACAGTTGTCCATGAATCTTTCATGATTTTGCACATCTTGCAAACAGAAGCACTTATCTTAGGGACTATTTTTCCTCAGATATTTGTATAGTGAACAACCTTGGAAGCTGGAAGCAATGTCATCACCTTGAGCAAAAGGCATCGTTGTTACCTGGACACAATATAGAAAAGACTTAAAGATCAGAAAGCCTAATTGTTCACTATAATAGATTCATTTTCCCTAAGGTCTATATTCCTCTCCTGTTATACAACCCACTGTGTGTACAGATGTGGTACTCTGGCTAATCTTATTTCTATGAATAAAAAAAATGTCTTCTTTCTTTTATCAGGGGTCTCAAGTCTCAGCTAACATCCATGAAACATATTAATTTGTACATTTCATGAAATATTAGGCCCTTCACCGTTCTGGAAATAGTATGTATTCTTTTGTGTCTGTTTTCTTTAAATTAGCATACTGTTTTTGAGAATCATCCATTTTTTTGTACAAATTAATAAGTAGTTTCTTGGGTGGTGGAAACAGTTAAACACTCAGCTACTAACCAAAACTTTGGCAATTCAAATCTACCCAGAGTTTCCGTAGAAGGAAGGCCTGGCAATCTACTTCTGAGAGATCACATTGAAAACCCTATGGAGCTCAATTCTACAGGAAAATGCATGGGATCACCATGAGTCAGAATCCACTCAACAGCAACTGTTTTTCTTTTTGTTTTCCTGAGTTGCATTAATTGGTTATATTAGAATTGGTGGTTACCCATTCACTTATTGATAGACTTTTGGGTTGGTATCATTCTAGAAATCAAAATCAGTACATTTTCTAAGTAATAGTTATTATACCATATACTCACTGATTCAGTAGAGATATTTAAAAAGTTATATGTGAATACAGAAGGAAATATGATTAATTATGGAGAAGAAAGAAGAACAGATAGATTGATTTGGACTAGAGCCTGGATAATGAATTTCTGATTTCCTTGAGAGCATAGATGGTTTGCCTTAGTCTGTTAGAAAGAAACCAGAGTTCTATTCAAATTTCTAGACTTGAAGTTATTGTTGTTGTTGTTGTTGTTAAGTGCCATTGAGTTGTTTCTGACTCATAGTGACCCCATGCACAGCAGAATGAAACACTGCCCTATCCTGCGCCAGCCCCACAATCCCTGCTATACTTGAGCCCATCGTTGCAGCCACCGTGTCAATCCATCTCGTTGAAGGCCTCTTTTCTTTTTTTTTTCCTCCAAATGATTTTGAGTTTTGTTCCACATTGTTTTCCCTCTCTATCCAGGATCTCCTACATCCCTTCCAAGTGGATGACAGTGGTAGCTGGGCACCATCTAGTTCTTCTGGTCTCATAGTTGTATAGGTTGCAG
>NW_006921814.1:2992799-2995458 GCF_000298275.1 Orycteropus afer afer | reverse complement strand
AGGGGTCCAAGATTATCTTCTGTGTCTGTGTTAATTGGTTTCCCTTTTCTTTGTTGAAGAGCGTCTGTGCAGTCCTTTTGCCTAGTCCACCATCTTGCCAGAACTCTGAAACTTTTTTCTTAACTTTTTGCAAGAGTGGTCTCACACAGCATTTGTCCTTTTGTAACTGACTCACTTCACTTAGCATAAAACAACAAAACACAACACATTGCTGTCAAGTCAGACTCAACTCATAGAGACCCCTCCTTGGGTTTCTGAGGCAGTATCATTACGGAAGTAGATTGCCCAAACTTTCTTCCAAGGAGTGGCTGGTGGGTTTGAACCTCCAGCCTTCTGGTTAGCAGTCAAATGCCTTAGGCACTAAGCCACCAGAGCTCTCACTTAGCAAAATGGTCTCTAAGTTCATCTGTGTTGTGGGATGTTTTGCAGATTTATCATTGTTCTTTAATGTTGCATAGTATTCCATTGTGTGTGTGTACCACAGGTTGTTGAACCACTCCTTTGTTGGTGGACATTAAGTAGTTTCTGTCTTTTTGCTCTTGTGAATAGTGTTTTCATTTTTATAAGTGACCACCTTTAAATGTTGCTATTCAAGTTTAAATGCTTCAAATCCTAAAGCAGCTCTATGAAAGGTAAATGCTGTTAGAATTCCATCAGTGTTATGTTAATTTTATCTGAAACATTTTAATAAAAATATTAAGCTATGATATAATAGCTATAATACAGATGTTAAACTATGATAAAATAACTATCTAAATGGTCCATTATTAAGGCAGGAGCCTGAGGTAGGCTGGCTGGGAGCTTGGAGGCTACTTTTCACTTGAGGTTGGCTCAATATTAAGGCTGGGGTCCGAGGTAGGTGGGCCTGGGGCTGGAGCCTGCTTTTTGTTTGGGGGCAGCTTAAGACCATGGCCCTAGGTAGATGGGCTGGGACTTGGTGGCTGCTTTTCACTTCTGGGCAGCTCTAATATAAGGCCATTGCTTGAGGTAGGTTGGTATAGAGGGGTTAGAACAACTAAGGGAGATGAACTTGTTTGTCAGGTTGTTGCCCTCTGATGGCTTACATGGTACTGTCAGGCTGGAGGCTACATCACAGTATTGCCAAATGTCAGTGGGGATGCCCGTGGTGGACAGGATTCAGTGGAGCTTCTGGGCTAAGAGACACTCAGAAGAAGGAAGAGGCCATCCATTTTTGAAAGAATTGGCCAGTGAAAACCTTATGAATATCAATGAAACACTGTCTGATACATTACTGGAAAACTTGATGAACAGCCCTGAAACATCGTCTGACATAGTGCCAGAAGATGACCCCATCAGGTCAGAAGACACTCAGTATTTGTCTGAGGAAGAGCTGACTGCTCAGTGTAGAGATGACCTCAATGATATGGATAGAATAAATAAAGCTTTTGGGACTTCCATTTGCTGATGTGGCATGACTGAAAAAGAGTAGAAACAGATGCAAACATCCATTGATAATTGGAACATGGACTCTATGAAGTATAAATCTAGGAAAATTGGAAGTTGTCAAAAATGAAATGGAATGCATGAAGACAGATATCCTAGGCATTAATGAATGGAATGGACTGTTTTAGACCATTGTGAATCAGACACCTATATGATCTACTATGCCAGGAATGACAAATTAAGAGGAATGGTGTGGCATTCATCATCACAAAGAGTGTTTCAAGATATGTCCTGAAGTACAGCACTGTCAGTGATAGGATAATATCCATACACCTACCAGGAAGACCAGTTAATACCACTATTATTCAAATTTACACACCAACAACCAAAACCAAAGATGAGGAAATTGAAGATTTCTACCAACTTCTGCAGTCTGAAATTGACCAAATATGCAATCAAGATTTGTTGATTATCACTGGTGACTGGAATACAAAAGTTGGAAACAAAAAAGAGTTACCAGTAATTGAAAAATATGTCCTTGGTGATAGAAATAATGCTGGAAATCACCTGATAGAATTTTGTAAGACCAATGACTTACTCATTGCAAATACCTTCTTCCAGCAACATAAGTGATGACTATACACATGGACTTCACCAGATGGAATACACAGGAATCAGATTGATTATGTCTGTGGCAAGAGGCAATGGAGAAGTTCAATATCTGCAGCCAAAACAAGGCCAGGAACTAATTGTGGAACAGACCATCAACTGCTCATTTGCAAGTTCAAGTTGAAGTTGGAGATAATTAAAACAAGTTCACAAAAGCCAAAATATGATCTTGATAATATCCCTCCTGAATTTAGAGACCATTTAAAGAACAGATTTGATGCATTGAACTAATGTCCAAAAACCAAAGGAACTGTGACATGCCATCAAGAACATCATCCATGAAGAAAACAAGAAGTCATTAAAAAGACAAGAAAGGAAAAAAGACCAACATTGTTGCCAGAAGAAACTCCGAACCTTGCCCTTGAGCAGAGATTAGCTAATGCAAATGGAAGAAATGACAAGATAAAAGAGTTGAATAGAAGATTTCAAAGACCAGCTCAAGAAGACAAAGTGAATTATTGTAATGAAATGTGCAAAGACATAAAGTTAGAAAACAAAAAGGGAAGAATACCATTGGCATTTCTCAAGCTGAAAGAACTGAGGACAAATTTTAAGCTCAAGTTGCAATATTGAAAGATTCTATGGG
>NW_006921814.1:2990973-2992389 GCF_000298275.1 Orycteropus afer afer | reverse complement strand
CAAAGAGCTTCCAGAAATGCAAGCTGGATTCAGAAGAGGACATGGAATGAGGGATATCATTGCTGATGTCAGATGGATCTTGGCTGAAAGCAAAGTATACCAGAAAGATGTTTACTTATGTGTTATTGACTATGCAAAATCATTAGTTTGTGTGGATCATAACAAATTATGGATAACATTGAAGAGAATGGAAATTCCAGAACACTTGATTATACTCATGAGGAACCTGTACATAGATCAACCGGCTGCCATTCAAACAGAACAAGGGGACACTGCATGGTTCAAAATCAAGAAGGGAGTGTGTCAAAATTGTATCCTTTCACCACACTTATTCAATTTGTATGCTGTTGTTGTTGTTAGGTGCCATTGAGTTAGCTCTGACTCATAGACACCCTACGTACAACAGAACGAAACACTGCCCAGTCCTGTGCCAGCCTCATAATCCTTGCTATACTTGAGCCCATCATTGCAGCTACTGTGCCAATACATCTCATTGAGGGCCTTCCTCTTTTTCATTGCCCCTCCACTTTACCAAGCCTGATATCCTTTTCCAGGGAATGGCCCTTCAGACAACATGGCCAAAGTAGGTCAGACAAAGTCTGGCCATTTTCACTTCCAAGAAGCATTCTGGCTGAACTTCTTCCAGGTCACATTTGTTAGTTCTTCTGGCAGTCCATGGTACTCTCAGTATTCTTCAACAACATCACAACACAAAAGCATCAACTCTTCTTCAGTTTTCCTTCTTCCTTGTCCAGCTCTCATATGCATATGAAGCAATTGAATATACCATGGCTTGGGTTAGGTGTACTTTAGTCTTTAAAAAGACATCTTTGCTCTCCAGCACTTGAAAGCAGTCTTCTGCAGCAGATTTGCCCGTGCAATATGTTGTCTGTTGTCTTGACTGCTGCTTCCATTGGTGTTGATTGTGGAACCAAGTAATATGAAATCTTTGACAACTTCAACTTTTTTCCATTTGTCATGATGCTGCTTATTGGTCCAGTTGTGAGGATTTCTGTTTTCTTTATATTGAGATGTAATCCATATTGCAGACTGTAGTCTTTAATCTTCATCAGTAAGTGCTCCAAGTCATCTTCACTTTCAGCAAGCAAAGTTGTGTTGTCTGAATATGGCAAGTTGTTAATGAATCTGCTTCCAATCGAAATGCCACACTCTTATTCATGTAATCATATATGTGTATATATATATATATATATATATATATATAGAGAGAGAGAGAGAGAGAGAGAGAGAGAGTTGTTTATATATATATGATTGAGTTGCATCCTGTGCGATGGATCCAACTCAACAGTGGTGTTTGTTTACATATATATATATATATACACACACACACACACACACACACAGAGACAGGAGCTCTGGTAGCAGAGTGGCTAAAGCACTTGACTGCTAACCAGA
>NW_006921814.1:2960765-2990406 GCF_000298275.1 Orycteropus afer afer | reverse complement strand
CCTACTTCCGTAGTGATACTGCCTTGGAAACCCAAGGAGGGGTCGCTATGAGTCGGGGCCGACTCGACGGCACATAACAACAACAACAGCAAATAGTAAGTGATGTGTATATGTACAATATGCTCACAGTTCTATGTGAAATGTTGTTTTTAGGTGCCATCAAGTCCCTTCCAACTCATAGTGACCCTATGTACAATAGAACCAAACACTACCCAGTCATGCACTCTTCTCATAATTGTTGCTGTGCTTAAGCCCATCATGGAAGCCACTGTATCAATCCATCTTACTGAGGATTTTCCTCCTTTTTGCTAACCCTCTACTTTACTTAGCATGATATACTCCTGCAGGGTCCAGTCCCTTCTGACATGACCAGAATAGGAGAGACAAAGTCTGGCTATTGTTGCTTCTTGAGAACTTTCTGGCTGTACTTCATCTACAAAAGAACAAGACAAATTTGTTTCTTCTAGCAGTCCATGATATTTTCAGTACTCTTCTCCAACATTACAGTTCAAGTGCATTAATTCTTCTGTGGTCTTTCTTATTCATTGTCCCACTTTCACATGCATATAAAGCTATTGAAAATACCATAGCTTAGGTCAGGCACACCTTAGTTTTCAAAGTGACATCTTTGCTCTTTAACACTTTAAAGAGGTCTTTTGCAACAGATTTTGTTCCATGCAATATGTCATTTGATTTCTTGACTACAGCTTTCATGGATGTTGATTGTAGATCCAACTAAAATGAAATCCTTAACAGCTTCAATCTTTTCTTCATTTATCAGGATGCTGCTTATTGATTCAGTTGAGAGGAATTTTGTTTTCTTCATGTTGAAGTGTAATCTATAGTGAAGACTGTAGTCTTTCATCTTCATCAATAGGTGCTTCAAGTCTTCACTTTCAACAAGCTAAGTTGTGTCATCTGCACATCTCAGATTGGTAATGAGTGTTCCTCTAATCCTGATGCCACATTCTTCCTCATATAATCAGGCATCTTTAATTATTTAGTCAGCATACATATGGAATGAGTATGGTGAAAAGATACAGCCCTTGACACACTATTCCTGAGTTTAAACCATGTAGTATCCCCTTGTTCTGTTTGAACAACTTCCTCTTGGTTTATATACAGGTTCCTTATGAGTGCAATTAAGTATTACAGAGTTCTCATTCTTCACAGTACTATTATGATCAACACAGTCAAATGGCTTTGCATAGTTGATATAACAGGAAAACTTCTTTCTGGTATTCTTTGCTTTCAACAGAGATCCATCTGACATCAGCAATAATATACCTTGTTCTATGACTTCTTCTGAATCTGTCTTGAATTAGTGGCAGTTCCCTGTCAATGCACTGTTGCAACTATTTTTAAAATTATCTTTAGAAAAATTTTACTTGTGTGTGTGATGTTAATTGATAATTTCCACATTATGTGAGATGACCTTTCTTTGGAATAGGGGCAAATATGGATCTCTTCTAGTTGGTTGGCCAGGTAACTGTCTTCCAAATTTCTTGATATAAATAAGTGAGTCTCTCGACCTCTGCATCCATTTGTTGAAACAACTCAATGGGTATTCCATCAATTCCTGGAGCCTTGTTTTTCACCAATTCCTTCAGTGCAGCTTGGACTTGTTCCTTCAGTACCATTGGTTCTTGATCACATGCTTCCTCCTAAAATGGCTGAACATCAACCAATTCTTTTTGGGAAAGTGACTTTATGTATTCCTTCCATCTTCTTTTGATGCTTCCTGCATCATTCAATATTTTGCCATTAGAATCTTTCAGTATTAAACACAAGCATTGAATTTCTTCTTCAGTTCCTTCAGCTTGAGAAATGCTGAGTGTGTTTTCCTTTGATTTTCCA
Organism: Orycteropus afer afer; assembly: GCF_000298275.1. Classification (NCBI taxonomy): domain Eukaryota; kingdom Metazoa; phylum Chordata; class Mammalia; order Tubulidentata; family Orycteropodidae; genus Orycteropus; species Orycteropus afer. The sequence goes on along the minus strand of NW_006921814.1, from coordinate 2,988,549 downwards.
TCTCCAAGTCTTTGATATGCTTTATAATACTTTACTTTGTCTTCTTGAACTGCCCTTTGAAATCTTCTGTTCAGATCTTTTACTTGGTCATTTCTTCCATTTGTTTTAGCTACTCTCCTTTCAAGAGCAAGTTTCAGAGTCTCTTCCAACTTCCATTTTGGTCTCTTCCTTTCCTGTCTTTTTAATAACTTTTGCTTTCTTTGTTTATGATGTTCTTGATGTCTTCCCACAACTCATCTGGTCTTTCATCACTGGTATTTAGTACATCAAATCTGTTTTTCAGATGGTCTCTAGATTCAGGTGAGAAATACTCAAGTTCATATTTTGGCTATTGTAGAGTTGTATTAATTTTTTTTTGAGCTTCAAACTAAACTTGCATATGAGCAATTAGTGGTCTTATCCACAGTTTGTTCCTGACCTTGTGTTGGCTGATGATTTTGAGCTCCATCATCTCTTTCCAGAAATATATTCAATTTGATTCTTGTGTAGTCCATGTAATGAAGTTCAGGTTTATAGTTGCCATTTATATATATATAGTATTAGCAGTGAATAAGTCATTGGTCTTGCAAAACTCTGTCGTAAAATGTAAAATCTCTGGTATCATTTAAATCACCAAGTCCCTATTTTCCAGTTCCTCTGTCAGTTTGTTGTACTGTGGTTGTTTGTATGCTGTGATGATGGAAGCTATGCCACTTATATTTCAAATGTCAGCAAGGCCACCCATGGTAATAGGTTTCAGTGGAGCTTCCAGACTAAGACAGACTAGAGGGACATGGCCAGGTCCACTTCTAGGAAAACAAACAAACAAAAAAAGCCAATGAGAACCTTATGAATAGCAGGGAAACATTGTCTAATATAGTGCCAGAAGAGGAGCTCCTCAGTTGGAAGACAATCAAAATACGACTGGGGAAGAGCTGCCCCTTCAAAGTAGTCAACCTTAAAGACATGGATGTAGTACCTTTCAGGATCTTCATTTGCTGGTGTGGCATGACTCAAACTGAGGAGAAATAGCTGTAAAAATTCATTAATAACCATAACATGGAATGTATGAAGTATGAATGTAGCAAAATTGAAAGTTGTCAAAAATGAAATGGAATGCATAAAGATCAATATCCTAGGCATTAGGGAGCTTAAATCGACTGGTATTGGCCATTTTGAATCAGACAATTATATGGTCTATTATTCTGGCAGTGGCAAAGAGGTGGTGTCACATTCATCATCAGAAAGATCATTTCAAGGTCTATTTTTAAGTACAATAGTGTCAATGATAGGATAATATCCATATACCTACAAGGAAGACCCACTAATATAACTATTATTCAAATTTATATACCAATCACTAAAGCCATAGATGAAGAAATTGAAGATTTTCCCCAACTTCTGCAGTCTGAAATTGACCAAACATGCAACCACGATGTACTAATAATTAGTGGTGATTGGAGTGTGAAAGACATCTAAATTAAGGCATAGTGAAGGAAGGTTGGGCAATCTACTTCCATAGTGATGCTGCCTCGGAAACCCAAGGAGGGGTCACTATGAGTTGGTCTGACTCGATGGCAAATAACAACAATGACAACATTTTCTTAGAAAATAAAAATATAAGATGCTACATTGGCATAGCAGTTCAATAAAGAGCACTGAGAATAGAATGAGACTTGTATTCTTCATTTATCTCTACAAGTCATAACTGAACTAAAAATGTTATTTTATTAATCATGTAATCTCTAAAAGTAAATTGGCTGTTGAAAGCTGTTATCTTATGATCACAATGTTTTCGATGTAACAAAAATCATAGTTGTCAAATAGTTTATTCAAACTCTTGGTTTTTGAGCTCAGAGAACCAAGGTCATGAAAATTAACTGACTTTTTCAAGGTCAGGTTTATTGCTAGTTAATTCTGAGGCTATATTTACTAACTTCTAATGTTGTATCCTTTCTGTTAAGGAGCTCTAGTGGTACAGTGGTTAAGCATTTGGCTGCTAACTGAAAGGATGGAACTTTAAACTCAGTGATTTTATGGTAGAGAAGACCTGGTGATCTGTTCCCATAAAGATTGTTGTTGTTGTTGTTATATGCTGTCAAGTCAGACCCAACTCGTAGTGACCCCTCCTTGGGTTTCCCAGGTGATATCACTATGGAAGTAGATTGCTCAAGGAGTGGCTGGTGGGTTTGAACCACCAGCCTTCTGGTTAGCAGTCAAGTGCCTTAGACACTATACTAACAGCCTAGGAAACTATGTGGTACATTTCTACTCTGTCAGTTAGGGTCACTATGAGTCATAATTGACTTGATGACACAGCAACAACATTTTATCTATTGCAATAGAATTATTTGAAACGCATTGGTGGTGGTCCAGTGTAGAACATAAATTGTAGCTCTTTTATATCTGCTTACATAAGGCATATGTGCTGTTCATTGTCTTAGTTCTCTAGTGCTGCTGTAACAGAAGTATCACAAGTGGATGGCTTTCACAAACAGACATTTATTTTCTCACAAGTCCAAATTCTATCGTGGGCCAAAATTTATCTTCATCTGTGAATCTAAGAGTATAAGTTATCTGGTTCCAAAGTACAATGATGGAATAGATACAAAGCAGACATTTTCATTACAAATTGGAGAAATCAGAGGGAATGAAGGTGTAATGGGCACCAAGCAAGTCAAAAAGCAGAACAATTTATGTTATCTCCCAAAGCTTGAAAATAATCTTTCTCTTCTCTGAAACTATACTAGCAGTCACTTTGCCATCCAGATTCTAGCTATTGCCCATGCTGTCTGGATTCTGGGTGGAGGTCCTTCAGCCCTGGACCTCAACTCCACCTTCCAGGCCCACAGGGATGGCAACTCTGCTCCCTTGGCTTTGAGTGACACCATTCTCCTAGTCTGTCTGAGTGGAAGCCCAATGTCCTCAGCCCTGACAGACCTCTTTCTTTTGGCTCTTTGGCATGGCAGCCCAACCCCTTCAGCTTCATCAACAGATCTCGACTTATCCTTCTGAAACTCATGCACAGCAGTCCCACACTCTGGAACTCAGTTGGTGAAGCTCTGACTCTTTGAAACTTAGGATACTATGTCCCCCACACTTGGAAACCCCAGAAATTATGGCCCTATTTTGAGACTAAGGCAGCTCTGCTTCCCGTGTTCCTTGTCTCTTCAGCTTCTGCTTCCTGGTTCCTTGGCCTTTCTGCCTCATGTTCCCTTGAAGCTTTTGGGCTGGCCCAGACATTGCCCTGCTTGGGCACATGCTGCAAAGCTCGCTAGCTCTACCAGTAAGTACCCAGAGACACCCCACTGTGCCAATAAGCCTTGGCCCAAAGATGCTCAGCTCTTTCACCCTGTGGGTTGGCAAGCCTAGCTTTGTCAGCAAGTGCCCAGAGATACCTTAGCTTTCTCCATCCATGGGTCAGTTCCTGTTCCATCGTGCACCAATATCCTGGTTCTGCTGCCACCATTTCTATGCTGTTGCTTCTGCATCATTTGTGTATGCCATCTGTACGATTTTTTCTTATAGCTCTCATTTCTTTCTGAGCCCTCACCACAATTGTCTTTGACATCCATAATTCCACCAATAGTCTCTTCAAAGCAATCTAGGCTTTTGCTACTTATTGTTGTTGTTATGTGCCATCGAGTCAGCCCCAACTCATAGCGACCCCTCCTTGGGTTTCCGAGGCAGTATCACTATGGAAGTAGGATTGCCCAACCTTCCTTCCGAGGAGTGGTTGGTGGGTTTGAACCGCCAGCCTTCTGGTTAGCAGTCAAGTGCCTTAGCCACTATGCTACCAGAGCTCTACTAGGTACCTTAAAACTCTTCAAGTCTCTACCCAATACCCAATTCCAAAATCACTTTCATATTTTAGGTATCTGTTAGAGAAGCACCTCACTCCTGCTATCAAATTCTGTCTTAGTTATCTAGTACTGCTATAACAAATACCACAATGAGTAGATTTAATAGACAGCAATTTATTCTCTCACAATTTAGGAGCACTCTAGGGGAAGGCTTTTTCTCTGTTAGCTTTGGGGGAAGGTCCTTATCTCCACTCAACACCTATGAGTCCAGAGTCCCTTGGAGATCTCCCTGTGCTTGCTTGTTGAATCTCTTTTACATCTCAAAAGAGATTGACTTAAGGTACAACCTAATCATATACATTGTATCATTCCTCATCAATGTAACTGACACTAATCCTGCTTCATTAATATCATCTCACTCACTCATTGCAGTTGAGTTGTATCTGACTCATAGAGACCCCTTCTTGGGTTTCCAAGGTAATATAATATCAATATGGAAGTAGATTGCCCAGTCTTCCTTCCAAGGAGTGGCCGGTGGATTTGAACCACCAGCCATTTGGTTAGTAGTCAAATGCCTTAGGCACTACGTCACCAGAGCTCCCCATTAGTATCATAGAGATTCAGATTTACAACAAACAGGAAAACTATATCAGATCACAAAATGGGGAACAACCATCCAATACTGGAAATCAAGTCCTAGCAAAGTTGACACATATTTTGGGGGGGTCACATTTCAATCCAATTCATTCATTCTGCTCCACATGTTTTATCATCCCAGCTATATACTGTTTTTCTGTTTTGTTTTTTCTCCCCAGAATTATTTTAGTTGGAAACATTATATCCTCTTACCCATAAATACTTGAGTGTGTATTTCTAAGAGCAAGGGCATTCTCTGACATAAGCATAGTTATCTAATAATCAAAATCAGAAAATTTAACATTGATATAATAATATTATCTAATCCATAGTTTATACTAAAATTTTATCAATTTTGTCAATAGCGTCCGCTGTCTATTTTTTATTCCTCATGATTCAAGATCCAAGCCAGAATCAAACATTGTGCTTTGTTATTGTTGTTGGGTGCCATTGAGTTGGCTCCGATTCATAGCAACCCTATGTACAACAGAACAAAACAATGCCTGGTCCTGTGCCAACCTCACAACACTTGCTCTACCTGAGCCCATCATTGCAGCCACTGTGTCAATCCATCTTTTTGAAGGCCTTCCCCTTTTGCACTGTACTTCACTTTAGCAAGCATGATATCCTTTTCAGGGAATGGTCCCTTCTGACAATGCCATTCTGGCTTCCAATGCCCATTCTCGCTGTACTGCTTCCAGGACAGATCTGTTAATTCTTCTGGCAGTCCACAGTACTTTGAATATTCTTTGCCAACACCACAACTCAAAAGTATCAACTCTTCTTCAGTCCTTATTCATTGTCGAGCTTTCACATGCATATGAGGCAATTGAAAATATCTGGCTTGGCTTGGACACACCATAGTCTTCAAAGAGACATCTTTGCTTTTCAGCACTTTAAAGAGGTCTTTTACAACAGATTTCCCCAGTGCAATAAGACATCTGATTTCCTGACTTCTGGTAATGTGGATATTGAATATGGATCCAAGTGAAATGAAAGCCCTGACAGCATCAATGTTTTCTCCATTTATGGTGATGTTGCTTATAAGTCCAGTTGTGAGGATTTCCCTTTTCTTTATGTTGAGGTGTAATTCACACTGCAGATTATAGTCTTTAATTTTCCTCAGTAAATACGTCAAATTCTCTTCACTTTTCTCAAGTAACATTGTGTCTTCTCCATATTGCAAGTTGTTAATGAGTTTTCTTCCAATCCTGATGTCACATTCTTCTTCATATAGTCCAGCTTCTTGGATCATTTGCTCTGCTTACAGATTGAGTAAGTATGGTGAAAGAATATAACCTTGACATACACCCTTCCTGCTTTTAAACCATGCAGTATCCCCTTGTTCAGTTTGAATGACAGCCTCTTGGTCTATGTACAGGTTCCTCAGGAGTACAATTAAGTGTTCTAAAATTCCCATTCTTTACAACATTATGCATAATTAGTTATAATCTACATAGCCAAATGCTTTTGCACAGTCATTAAAGCAGAGGTAAACTTTTTTCCAGTATTCTTTTCATTCAGCCAAGATCCATCTGACATCAGCAAAGATACCCCTCATTCCATGTCCTCCTCAGAATCCAGCTTGCATTTCTGGGAGTTCTCTGTCAATACACTGCTGCAACCATTTTTAAACTATCCTCAGCTAAAGTTTACTTGTGTGTGATATTAATGACATTGTTTGATCATTTCCATATTGTGTTGGATCACCTTTCTTTGGAATGGGCACAAATGTGGATTTCTTCCAGTCAGTTGTCCAGGTAGCCATCTTCTAAATTTCCTGGTTTAGACAAGTAAGTGCCTCCAGTGTTGCATCCTTTTGTGGAAATATCTCAGTGGGTATTCTGTCAATTCCTGGAGCTATGTTTTTTGCCAGTTCTTTCGGTGCAGCTTGGACTTATTCCTTCAGTACTATTGATTACTCACCACATGCTACCTCCTGAAATTTTTTCATAACTATTCATAAAGTTTTTCAGTAATAGACAAAGTCTCACTGCTAGTCATGTTTACATTGGCTAAGTTTTTCGGAAGTGATACCCAACCTTCTTCCCAGTCCGTCTTAGTCTGGAAGCTCCACTGAAAACTTGTCTACCATGGGTGACTCTTCTGGTATCTGAAACACTGGTCGCATAGCCTCCAACCTCACAGCAACATGCAAGCCACCACAGTATGACAAACTGACAGATGAATGGTGGGATATATTTATATATATATACATAGGAGCTCTGGTAGCATAGTGGCTAAAGCACTTGACTGCTAACCAGAAGGCTGGCGGTTCAAACCCACCAGCCATCCTCGGAAGGAAGGTTGGGCAATCCTACTTCCTTAGTGATACTGCCTCGGAAACCCAAGGAGGGGTCACTATGAGTCAGGGCTGACTTGACGGCACATAACAACAACACATATATATATATTTGTTGCTGTTGTTATGTGCTGTCAAGTTGGACCAGACTCATAGTGACCCCTCCTTGGGTTGCCGAGGCAGTATCACTATGTAAGTAGACTGCCCCATCTTCCTTCTGAGGAGTGACTGGTGAGTTTGAACCTCCAGCCTTCTGGTTAGCAGTCAAATGCCTTAAGCACTATGCTACCCGAGCTCCTAAATACATACACACACAATGTATATATAGTATTATGGTATATATATGTATATTTATATACAGTATACATGTAAATGCATATGTATGTCATTGTTTTTAGGTGTCATTGAGTCAATTTCTACTACTAGCCAACCCATATATAACAGAATAAAACACTGCCTGGTCCTGCTTAATTTTCCCAATCCTTGCTATGTTGAGTTTATCATTGCAGCCACTGTGTAAATCCATCTCATTGAAGATACTCCGTTTCTTACTTTTCTACTACTAGCCAACCCATATATAACAGAATAAAACACTGCCTGGTCCTGCTTAATTTTCCCAATCCTTGCTATGTTGAGTTTATCATTGCAGCCACTGTGTAAATCCATCTCATTGAAGATACTCCGTTTCTTACTAACCCTCTATTTGCCAAGTATGATATCCTTTTTCGGAGACTGGTTCCCTTCTGGTAACATAACCAAAGTAGGTGAGACAAAGTCTGGCCATCCTTGCTTCCAAGGGGCATTATGGTTGTATTTCTTTCAAGACAGATTTTTTTTCTTTTCCTTCTTCTCGCAGTCCCTGGTATTGTCAGCATCCTTCACCAGCACCACAATTCAAAGTAATCAATTCTTCTTTGGTCTTCCTTTTTCATTATCTATCTTTCACATGCATATGAGGTAATAGAAAATACCATAACTTGGGTTAGTTGTACCTTAGTCATGTACATGTAAATATAGTGTATATTATATTTCATCAAAGATCAGAGCTTAACACATCAAAATCCATAATATGAATGATGCTGAATAAAATGGTATAGTCTTCAAAGTTTTTTCACTTTGACACTTTCTCCCTCCCTTCCATGAATTCTAATGAGAAAATCGTATTGCCAGTACTTCAGTATAATAAGCCATCAGGAGAGCAACTGTGTTTCAGTGATTAGGGCAAGATTTATATACTTAGAGAGTCTGGTAATTTTCCTGAGCTTATATAGTGAGCCTGATGACGTGCTACCCACAGGATTAATTGACAAAGAAGAAGCAGTCCACATTGGAAATCATTAAGTACCTCAGGGCTTTCATTTGAAGGAGAAAACCTGAGAGTTCATTGTAGACAAATGGCTGTCTCAGTCAAAGTTACCCACTTGTGAAATATTTCCTTTGAATTGTGATTGAATAAAAAACTGGCCCCATAGAGAGGCTTAAAATAATAATGCAATCAACAACATAGCTGATATTCCCAGCTTGGACTCACTAAAGCACCTGTTATTAAAAGTAGTGTGTATTTCAGAAAAGCTTTACTCAAGCTTAAAAATATAACCATCAGGGGACAGGGATGGAGGAACTCTACAAACAAAAAGCATAGAGGTTATTTCCTTATTATGAAAGGAGGACCCAGCTGAGTCTGTCTGTCTCAGCATCCTATGAGCTTCAACTCTGCTTCCTCCACTCTCGGCAGTATGTGCAGAAGCTCCCCTTCATTCCTGCCATTGCTCCCCCGTGCTTTGGGTATTCTAATCTCACTACTTTTAAGATTTAGGTGCAACAAACCTCTTTTTTTAAGTTATTTGAGCTAGGTTAGAGCTTTTCTGAACAAAATTTTACTAATGAACTATTGGTGAGAGAGGAGGGATATATATATATATATATATATATATATATATATGTGTATATATATATGTGTGTATATATATATATATATACAGTCTTAAAAATTAAGAATTTATAAAATCAAGTTTCTGATTCTATTTTTAGGATCTATAAAATATTGGATTTATTCATATAGAAGAAGGTTCATCCAAACTCTGTTTTCTTTTGCCTGCCTCAGATCTGTTTCTTTTTGTTCCTTGTGTCCATATGATAATGGTGCAAAGATAAAACAATTGGCCTCACTCATGGTGACACATGTGTGTCAGAATAGAACTGTGCTCTATGTAGTTTTCAGTGACTGATTTTTGAGAAACAGATCACCAGGCCTTCTTATGAGGCTCTCGTGGGTAGACTTAAACTCCCCACCTTTCATTTAGCAGCTGATTTGTTAACTGTTTGCATCAGACAGGTTACCATCTTGGAATTTCCAGCAAGCTACTAGTTTTTTTATTAAAAGAAGTTAATTTTCTTTTTTCACCATTTCAAATAACATTCTTCTTACTGGTTTACCTAACTTTCTATTTTTATATTTGAGAAATAGCTTCAATTCTTGATTTGTTCACAGAATAGAACTCTCCTTTCTATATCTGTTGATTGGCTGGCACGGTCTAGAGTGCTCTACTGCAAAGACATCTGGGAATACCTAGGTTCTACAGGAAAGAGAATTGTGATTAATTAATAATGTCTGCCATGAGCTTGAAGAACAACAATACAATGCCATGTGTATCTGTCATTCCCTTTAAATCCCATCATGGTAAAGTGTTTAGTTTGTTTTGTTTTGATTTTTGTTTCTATGCAGGTGTCAGCATTGAAAATTCCAGCATGTATCTTCATAACTTATCCCTCAGATAGCAGTATGGTCATGCATAACATTTCTAAGTATATATTCAAATATATTTCTCCCTAGTTGAATTAAGGGAGCTCTGGTAGCATAGTGGCTAAGACACTTGCCTGCTAACCAGACGGCTGGCGGTTCAAACCCACCAGCCACTCCTCGGAAGGAAGGTTGGGCAATCCTACTTCCGTAGTGATACTGCCTCGGAAACCCAAGGAGGGGTCGCTATGAGTCGGGGCCGACTCGACGGCACATAACAACAACAACAACAACAGTTGAATTAAAATCTCCTTAAGAGGGAGCAGATTTTTTTCCTTCTCTACAAAGTGTGAGACATAAAATATTCAACAAAACCAAAGTAAATATTTTATTTTTTTAAAATGGTTTGTTCCATTAAGTCATTTTGATTCCTTACAAAATGAATATGGAAATACTGAAGCTTAATATGTAAAATGTAGATCAACGGTCCTGATCGATCCCAGCATATGCATAATTTTCTACTATTGCTATTCTCTGGTGTTTTGGACAATTTAATTCCAAATGAATCAAACAAAAGGATATTTTAGTATTTCTTCAGGAAAATAACTCCACAACTGCAAAATTATTACTGCTAAGATTCCCTCAGGCATGCTCTTCTGGTCACTATTTTAAACTGCATTCATGACTGTTGTGCTTTCTATTCAATTCCCCTGTTGTCTTAGTACTTACATTCTTCAGTTTTTAAGAGGAAATGTTTCTTTATTTCTAATTCAAATCGTGATTAACAGCAGCATCCACTGAGACAAATGGTAGTTTACTATGCTCAATTGCTTCTGAAGATTTTTTTTTTTTTTTTTTGCCAAAGCCTTAAATTTACTTCTTGGGACTTGGATAATTTTTCCCAGATGGGGCACTAAAATGGGGAGAAAAGAAGAGGAAAAGGGAGGCAGAATCTGTGAGGTAGGGGATAGATCTGGTCTGGGGCAGGACAGCACCAACTCTGGTGTCCAGAGAAGTCCTTCTGAAGATCATTTTAGCTCCACAGCCATCATTCTGGATTAGGTTGAGATGAGAGAATTTGGAGCAAAGTTCTTGCATTGATCTCTATTAACTGCTAATGCTTTAGGCATTTTCTACTGTACTCTGAGGAGCCTTAAGATTTCTGGGGTCAATTCTAGTAGGCCCAAAGGACTGACTGATGGACATATTCATTCATTTGTTCACCTAAGAACAAACCATTTTGTGTCCACTTTATGTCACTTACATTGATGAGTTTCAGGAAGCCCACACCCACAAGGAGTTTACTGTTTAGAATATCAAAAATGTAATAAGTGTGGCCCACCTATGATGGGGAAGTGCACTGGAGGGGAACTTAGCCTAGATGGGTCATGATACAGCACCAGGGACATTTTCTTAGAAAACATGAAGTCAGCCATGAAGTTCTGGAAATAGGAACACCAGGTGTGAAAGTGCAAGACTTTTCAAGTTACTTTAATTAAGAAATTCTTTTGCTTTCTGAAAACAGATTTAGGCTCCTGGAATTTGTCTCAGTATTTGTGGTAGTTAAGTCTGTATGTCAGCTTGGCTTGTCCTGGTTGAGTGACTGGGCAGCTGGATGTAGTATTCCTCATGATGAAACTGGTAATCAACTCCATGGTAGAATCTACTGTGAGCAGCTGAGTAGCTGCTTGAGGGATGTGGTCTGCTTTCTGTATATAAGGAGAAGACTTGGGGAATGGTCTCTAGCTTATGGCATTCTTAAACCCTGTATGTAGCCAAGTTGTTTTTCAGTAGCCTGCCATGCTCTTCCAATCATGGGACTTTCAATGGACTTGAATTAATGGCCTGCTGTGTGGTATGGTAACATGGGGACTGTGCCTTTTTACTTGTCAACCTTGGGCTTGCCAGCCTCAGCAGCCAGCAGCTGAGTGAAGAAAAGCCTCCAACTTCAGTGGGCCAGTGTTGTGTTGTTGTTGTTATGTGCAGTCGAGTCAAACCCGACTCATAGTGACCCCTCCTTGGGTTTCCGAGGCAGTATCACTATGGAAGTAGGATTGCCCAACCTTCCTTCCGAGGAGTGGCTGGTGGGTTTGAACCACCAGCTGTCTGGTTAGCAGGCAAGTGTCTTACCACTATGCTACCAGAGCTCAGTGGGCCAGTAGCAGGAGGCAAAGCTAAAGCCCAAGGTTGAGGGGCTTTCACACAGCCCCTAGAGCCTGGCACTTTGGACTTGGACTTAAAGCCTCCAAATTGTGAGAGAATAAGCTCCTGTTTGTTCAAGCCATCCCATTTGTGGTATATTCTGGTCAGAGCAGCACTAGGTAACCAGAACACTGTTAAATACAGGTTCCTTCACAGTATTGTGACTACAGTGCTGCTGTTTTCCTGTAGGAGTTACAGTTTGATTCATTTTTTTCAAGCAAAGAGCTGATATGGCAGAGTAAAAGGCAAAAATGAACATATGCTTCTTGATAGTGTTGTGTCTTAGGAAATGTTCCTGCATTCAATCAACGGCTACATATTTAATGTCCATTCTCTGTCCCATTTGTTTTTATTTTAGAGTGCCACCAACTTTGAGGCACTCACCTGCCAGAGGGGAAAAGAGATAAACAAATAAACATACAGAACAAGAGATTCTTAGGTGCTGTGAATAGAATCAAGTAAAATCGGATACCTGGTTGAGTATGATGAAGTAGGGAGTAGTACTAGCAAAAGTGGTCAAAAAATACTTCTCTGATACTGTAATATTTGAGTGCAGAGTTGAATGATGAGGAGTTAAACAATCAAAGACTGTAGGGCAGCTTCATTGTTCTTTTTGGTGTTATATTTTTAGGTAATGAAACAACAAGGGCAGGAGTCCCACCTTAGAAGGTACACAGGCATTAGAAGCATTGGACTTGACCCTGGAAGCACTCAGGAAATCTAGTTGGAGTTGAAGGATTCAACTCAAACAAAAGATTTCATGGAATAGGCTTCAACATTTACAGATGGGCTGAAAAAAGAAGAGGGCTGGAAATTTTCAATCAATTAGGTGGTGACTGCCTTATACCATAAAAAGTTCTGATGGTGTAGTGCTTAAAGCATTTAGCTGGTAACCAGAATGTTGGCAGTTCAAACCCACCAACCACTCCACAGGAGAAAGATGAGGCAGTCTGCTTCCAGAAAGATTTACAGCCTTGGAAACTCTGTGGGCAGTTCTACTCTGTCCTGGAGGTTCTCTGTGAGTTGGAATCGACTTGATGGCACACACACACTTTATACCATAAAATAATTGTCAAGTAATTTTATCAATAAATTCTTTAAATTTTTAGAAGACTAGAGAGCTTTACATTCTGAATCAAGTAAACAACACAGTTTTAGAATGACTAATGATACTATGATCAGGTTGTTTAATACACAATGGTAAAGCTTTGTATGTTCTGTGCTTCATCAAGAATGTCAAATCTGAAGATATATGCTTACTTGTCTTCCAGTGGCATGGCAGTTAATGTTGGAAAATAAGAAAGGAAAGTTAGCAAATATTTTGCTTTTAAGGATTTCTTTCTCTAGGAAAAATATACATATATGATGTATATACTCCACATACATACACACATGCATGCATGCATACATAGACACACATGTACACACATTCATGGACACACAAATACACAGACATGTTTTCTCATTCCCTGTGTGATTTTTTTGTTATATGAGCCATTACTTATAGAGCGTCTATGTGCTAGCATTATATATATATATATATATATATATATATATACTCAATAAAATGTCCTATTGGCTGACACAGGAGCATGTTAGCAACAGCCACAAAACAAGAGTGTTTTTGTTTTGTTTTAAGTAAGAAAGAATAGAATTCAGATAACCATTGACTATCTACAGTTACATACTGAGTACAGTGGGACTGTATGGTACAAAGCAGTAGGATTCTAATATCAACAGAAAAGGTGACAGTTGTGTGTGATCAAAATTACTCTTGAAAGTCCCATACATTTCTCATAAATTGGAGCGTTTTCCTATCGCTGCCAATTATTTGCCCTACACAGCAATAGAACAGATCACTGTTTCTTGGATTGAAGAACTGGAGTAATTTGTGTTGAAGGGACGTGTGGTGTGAAATCATGTGAACTCTGAAACTCTGGGATCACATTCTGTGGGAGATACACCACCTGAGGCCAAGGGGAGCTGACACTGATGGAAGGAATGCAGATCCATTTCTTCCATCTCACACTTGCTGTAGGAGCATCTGTAGTATTGTGGTGGAATTGCTTGAGCTATTTAGTTGTGCTTTCGCTCTCACTCTTCTCAATTACTCTAGCCATTTCCCTCCATCTCACTCTCCTGTGTGTGCTGACCATGCATAGTTGAATCTATGTAAGTTAAATTCAAATATGTTGTAACTACTGCATAGGGCATTCTGTTTTTATACATCTTTATTTATATGCTTATATGTTTATGTATTCTTTGTTGAAATGAAGTCACATATATAAACACCTTTGTATATGACAGCTTGACTTTTACAAAATTCTGTTAGGAGCATGAATTTCATCTTTGATTATACCATGTCACATTGCTGCATTTTTAGCTTACTTGGTTATAAAAAGAATCATGAGAATATATGAACAAAACCATTTTTGCCTATGAAAAACAATCCAAAGCTATAAGGCCATCAAAAGATGAAGCTTTTTTTTTTTTTTTTTCCATTTTTAAAAATCTCTTCACCCATATCAAACCAGTCTCCTCTTAATTATCCACCTCTCTTCCCTCTTAGCCCCTCCCCTCCCATTCCTGGTAACCAACAAAGATACTTTCTTTCCCTGTGTAAACCTTTTGTTAAAAAAATTAAAAAATAAGGCCTTTCCAAGCCCCTGTATGAAAGAGTAGCCACTATTAAGGCTTTTTTCCTAAGATTGATATGAAAACAAAAGTTAACTTCCAATTTTGTTTTTGTTTTAGTTTGGAGTAACGGTTTACTTATGCTGTTATTATGTTGTTGATGTTCCACTGATTTGCTAAAAGTTTTAATTGATAGTTCTATTTTGTAATCTCCTATGCCACCCAGCTGCGGCCTGACCACAGTGAAAATACTTCTCAATGCAGATTCAGTTAAATCATTCCCTGAGAATTTGAATGAGTAAACTGTGTTTTCCTTAGTGCTAGACCACAATTGGATAAATGTATTTCCTACTAAGGCTCAAAACTGTAAATTTTGAATATTATGTTGCTTTGTAAAGGGCAATTTGGGGTTCACTTAAGTTTGGTGATTTTGTCATTGTGTTTAAGAAAATATTCATGCTAATTTAAGTATTGTTTGCCAAAGAAAAAAATCCGTTTCTTAAAGTACATAATCTTATTTAAGGCATTAAATGCAATTAAAAAGCACTTTCCATAATACTGTTTGTAGCAATTTTATTGTGGTTGTTACACAGCTTGATTCCTTGATTCAGCAAATGTTTACTGAGTCTGAATTGGTACTATTGTATGCCATCGTGTTGATTCTGACTCACAGTGACCCTATATGACAAAGTAGAACTGCCTCTCAGGGTTTGCTAAGCCAGGAGGGAGCAGATGGCCAGTTTTTTTCCTCCTGTGGAGCCATTGGGGGGTTTGAACCACCAACTTTCTGATTTGCAGCCTACCACTTAATCATTAGCACAACCTGGGCTCCTGAATCCGAACTAAGAATTATCAAAGGACTGGGTATACTGTGGCAAAGAAAACCACGCTCTTGACCTCATGAAACTTATGGTCTCCTGGAAGGGTGATAGACAATAGAGAGCTGAAGAATTTTAGAGAAGTAGCAGACAAACAGAAGACAGAGTTGAGTGATAGAGAATAACAGGAGGGGAACTAGTTCACTGGGTGATTAGAGAAAGCTTATTGGAGGAGGTAGGTTTTAAGCTGAGACTAAAGAGATGAGAAGTGGTCAGCTATGCAAAGAGCACAGGGTAGTTTTCTAGGCAGAAAGATCAACAAGTAGCAAGTCTCAAGTCTTCAAGGAGCTGAGTTTTTTCCAGAACTGAAAGGAGTCTAGTATGGTTGCTTGCATAAGTGCATCAGTGCATTTGTGTGTGTATGTGTGTGTGCGTGTGTGTGTAGCAGAGTTTGGAGAAATTGGTATGAGATTAGAGAAGTGAACAGACACCAGATGATTCAGAGCCTTTTCGTTGAAGGTAAGGCGTCCAGATTTTGAAATAAATATAATGGGAGCTGGGGAGACAATAAAGTTTTAAGTATAAAGAATCATTATCTGATTTAAAAGTATAAAAGACTCTTTGGCTGCTTTATGGAGAGTGAAATATGTGTGAGTTTGTGCCTGAGGGTTTGTGTCTATGGTTAAAAATGGAAGGAATGAGACCAGTCAGAAAGGTATTAGAATTGTCTAGGCAAAGATAATGGTGGTCTAGATCATAGGGTGGTAGTGGAGATGGAGCCCAATGGACAGATTTGAAATAATTTTTGGAGGTGTAGTCATTGGAATTGACTGACACATTTGATATTTAGGATAAGGAAAAGTCAGGAATCAAAGATTATCACATTTTCTTTTCTTTTCTTTCTTTCTTTTTTCCATTGAGTGTTTCATTGTGTCGTGTGCTGTGACCAGGTTTTTGAGAAGGTCAGGTTTCAAGGAGAGATCTTGTTCACTTTTAGAAAGCTAGAACCAAACTTATCGCAAAATTGATTAATTCATCAAACTTGTACTGAGCTTTACCATGTCAGATATTGTACTCAGTGTCAAGGATATCCAGTATCTCTATGTTTATGGTTATGGAATTACAGAGATGATGGATTTTAGAGTGTTAGGAGGGAACATAGTTAGGAATAATCCTTGAAGATTAATCTTCATTAAAAAGATGAAGGGTAAAATTTGAACCACTTAATTTATCTGTAAATATCAAAACTCCTCTATAAAAGTTATGATTATTTTAGTAAATTTCACTAAAAAAAAATCCCATTTAGTTTATTCCAACCCATAGAGACCCTAAGGGGCAGAGTAGAACTGCTCCATCTGGTTTCTGAAGCTATAAAATTTTACAAAAGCAGACTACTTTATGTTTGTCTTGCAGAACAGCAGGTAGGTTTGAACTGCCAAACTTTTTGTTAGCAGCTGAACGCTTTAACCACTGCACCACCAGAGCTCCTCAATTTTACTCATCTAGCAGCGGGTCGCTATGAGTCAGAGATGACTGGCCGGCACATAACAACAACAACAGCAATAATTGTGGCATTATTTTTCCCTTAGGGATATGATATACTCTGTATTTATTTCTGTTTTAATTGTTACAATTTGTACTATTATAACTCTTTTTGTTGCATTCTGAAGTCATAAAAATAGAGCCTTATATCCAAGAGTTCAGTGAGCAATGCTGTCATTGGCTTTAGCTATACGTACAAACAAGATATGCAAGAAGAGTCGTAAACCATGTCTTTACATTCACACTTTTTACTAAAGCATTAGAGGTGAATGCAAGGGGAATTAGCCACTTGCATTTGTTATGTTAGCGATGGTAGATGAGTAATTGTTTTCAAGCATTTTAGAGGGGCTTTTTCAAATTGAATTGAAAGGAATAAAAAAGAAAGAATGTGTTGTTGTGTAATACAGTCTTGATGTATGTGTATAAACGTGTGTGTATGTGATATATTTGTTTTAAGGTCTTATCCGACTTTATAAATTAGGATGCTTGGTCAAAGAATAAATAGGCGAGATTGAAATGGCAAACTGTGTAGATGTGAACAATTTAAATACCAACAGACAAAAACAGATTATTTAAGTGGTCTTAAAAGTATACTCATTACCTAAATTATATTATAGCATTTATTATTCACTGAGAGTGCTGTTTACTTGGCTCTATTAGGTCAAGTATTGTGCAAGAAAAGAGATGAAAATTCCTGCCTTAAGGGCATAACAATCTTGAAGCATCAAGCATGATCTGATATGCACACACATGAGTTTCTTGCAGTAAAACTGTCCTGGGAATATCCCACAGAGCAAAGGATGTTTCAAGAGGCTTTGTAGAGACAGCGGACTATTATTTAGAAGGGTGCTTCACTATGAAAAAAGGAAAAAAGTTGATGTTGAATGAAACAGATAATAATGAAGTGACCCTTTTTGAAGCCTAAAAACAGTTTAAAGAAATGAAGATAAAAAGCAAGAATGGAGATACGTTGGAATTAATGTCAATGGAAGAGGCAAAATTACTAAGATGGTTAAAATGAAAAATAAAATGTAATTACAGCCAAATTTTTTTTTTTTTGCTTTATCTTTGCAACTGGAATGGCAAAATAAAAGAAATGAAATAAAAATATCAAAACAAATGCCGTGGAGTCACTTCTGACCCATAGCAACCTCATGTGTGTCAGAGTGGAACTGTGCTCCATAGGGTTTCCAGTGGCCGATTTTTCAGAGATAGATTCCTAGACCTTTCTTACAAGGTGAGCCTGGGTGTATTCCAACTGCCAACCTCAGTTAGCAACTGAGCGCCAGCCTCAATCCTGTGACTCCTTGAAAGAAACTAGATACAAACAATGGAAGATTTGACGCTGCACTTTCAAGAAAGAAATAAATAACCAAGGGCTGACAATGGAAATTTCATGGAACTTATAACTGCTATGGTTGTTGTTAAGGCGCTCTGGTGGTGAAACGCCTAAGGCATTTGACTGCTAATCAGAAAGTTCATGGTTCAAACCCACCAGCTACTCCATGGAAGGAAGATGGGCCAATCTACTTCTGTAAAGATTTACTGCCTTGTGAAATCCCCACGGAGCACAGTTCCACTCTGACAACACTGTTTGGTTGCCTGGAAACTCCCAGTGCTGTTCATCCCCTTGGAGGTCTGATTTCTGAGTATCTCCCCATGCCTCCTGAAAACCACACGGTCACTGTCCTGCTCCAAGGCCTCCAGAACTTGCAAGAGGCCAGGAGCTGAAGATGTGGTCATAGGAGATCAGGCTGGCCAGCCGCTGGGGACCTCAGTGGCAAGTCCCTCCTCTGCTGACTCACAGTGCCTCCGTATGTGGTCCACTCGGGGAGTTTTCTTTGTTTAAAACGCAACCCAACCACTGCCGTGGAATCGAATCTGACTCATAGCGACCCCTCCTTGGGTTTCTGAGGTTGTATCACTACGGAAGTAGATTGCCCAACCTTCCATCATCTTCAGAAGTTTTGTGCTGTCTGACTTTATCATATATAATGTGTAGCATACATAACTTTTGATATAATTCTGCTAACTCGTTTCATCATTAACTAAGCCTTTCTCAGGTAACTATTACATTCTAGGAATTGGGCTGGGTGGTGGGTGGTGAGGAGGCAGAGATAAACTCATTGTGCCTTCATGTAATTAAATACTCATGATGAGTGAAAAAAAAAAAAAAAGATTTACTGCCTTAGAAACCCAGTGGGGGTTCTCTATGAGTTGGAATAGACTCGATGGAAATAAGTACGTGGTTGTTGTTAAGGACCCTGGTGGTGCAGTGGTTAAGCGCTCTGCTGCTGAACAAAATGTTGGCAGTTTGAGCTGGCTGTTCAAACCCACCAGCCACTCCTCAGAAGGAAGACTGGGGAATCTACTTCCATAAGGATACCACCTAGAGAACCCAAGGAGGGGTCGCTATGAGTTTCAGTTGACTGGGCAGCAATGAAGTGTGTGTTTTTTTTTAGCCACTCCATGGGAAAAAGATGTAACAGTCTGCTTCTGTCAAGATTTACAACCTTGGAAACCTCATGGAGCTGTTCTATTCTGTCCTGTAGGATCACTAAGAGTTGGAATTGACTTAATAGCAAGAGGTTTTGGGTTGTTGTACTTTAGTTGCCCACTGATGGATTCTGTTTCTTAGAGAGCCATGTGCGCATAGTAAAATTGTACACCAATTTTACTTTCCAAGCCTTTCCAAGGCAGTGAACTTTTGGAAGCAGATTGCCAGCTGTGTTTTCTGAGGTGCTTCTGGACAAGTTCAAACTGCCAACCTCTGGTTAGTTGTTAAACACTTAACTGTACAATCCAGGGACTACTACAATTTTATAAATATAAATTCATTAAAAAACTAATGGTGAAAGTAAAAACTAGAAAGAAAGGCTATTTTTTGGAATCAATTAGAAAAAATAGAGGCTTTGTGTATAAATGAGTCTGAATAGTAATATTCCATGTTTTATTAATTAATTTGTATCCTTACACCCTCAAACACAAATAAGAGACAGTCTTCACACTTCCTGAATGTTGTTGCTGTTAGGTGCCGTCAAGTCATCTCTGACTCATAGCGACCCTGTGAGGGTTTCTTCCTGAATAAACGTTTAGAAATAAACATTAGCAAGAATTTGAGAAAGGCTTTGGGACAGGAAAATCTGTTTTAACTCCTAACCTCTCATCCCTGGATCTCACAGAACACACATCTCCTCTCTTCATTGTAGCATTTTAGCTTCTTATCTGTTGAATAATATTTTCTCTATGATAAACCCAGGTGCATGCTGTGTATATTGTATACAGCCATTATACTCCTTCACACATAACCTTAACATACTCTTTGTCATGTATTTGATTAGAGCTTTCTGTTTACTCTCAAAGGGTGAGGATGGATGTAAGGAGAAGAATATTTGATTTCCCAAGCAGGCTTTTTTTTTTTTAACTTTTTCAAGGAGAGCTCTGGTAGCATAGTGGCTAAGACACTTGCCTGCTAACCAGATGGCTGGAGGTTCAAACCCACCAGCCACTCCTCGGAAGGAAGGTTGGGCAATCCTACTTCCGTAGTGATACTGCCTCGGAAACCCAAGGAGGGGTCGCTATGAGTCAGGGCCGACTCGATGGCACATAACAACAACAACAAATAACAAACTTTTTCAACTCTACTAATTCTTGATCAGCCAAAGAAACTTTCAAGGGTTTAATTTGGAGGGAGAGAGGAAGATACATCTTGAGAAATTCTCACATATGCAAAACAAATGACTTCCACTGAGGTTTTAGGAATAGTCTCTTTAAAGTTTAGCAAGTGTCAAGCTAGTGCTTGCTCCGATAATCAGAGGCCTGTACAGACAAGTGGAATTAGCGCATACAGACACTGAGGCCCATTATCACGAGCAGTATGCTTTTGTTACTTGTTTTAGTTTGTTTTCAAAAATCGCTTCTAATATATTACCTCGAACTTTCTCATTTCTTCAGTTCTACGTAGGGCAAAAAAGATTTAAAAAGAAAAAAAAAAAAAAAAAGAGTTATCACAACCTAATTCTCTTAAGAAACCAGGAAGACAAAGCAACATGCCTTTGGGCATGTTGTTGTCAGGGTTGTGGCTTGTTTCTAAAAATTGGCATGTGAGTTATATACACTTTTTATCTTCTCTCCTCCTTTATTTATGGTCAGGTGAGATTTAAAAGGAAACAGAATATTGCAGACCAACTCATTTTTGCTTTTTCTCTTTGTTTGCTAAATAGGGAAGTCCATCAGGTTGATAATGGAGGAGAACAATGATTCTGGGGAGAACCCCCAACCAGGCCAAGGGCGACAGAGTGGCATGAAGTGTGGGTGGCTGAGGAAGCAAGGAGGCTTTGTCAAGACGTGGCATACTCGCTGGTTCGTTCTCAAGGGAGATCAGCTATATTATTTCAAAGATGAAGATGAAACCAAGCCCTTGGTAAGTAGAAGAAAATAAAATGCATTGTGGGTCTAAGGAATGTAAAAAGTAGAAGAGTTTGCTCAAAACTGATGGAAATCGAGGCTGTCTCAGTCTCCCAGGTTCTTGTGTGGATCATTGACATTTTTTGCACTTTTTCCCATTGTTTACTTTGTTTCTCAGTTGATGAACTTGTTGATTGAGGCTAAGGGGCAAATTATACTTAGTGCCTAAGGCACTTGACTGCTAACCAGAAGGCTGGTGGTTCAAACCCACCAGCCACTCCTCAGAAGGAAGGTTGGGCAATCTACTTCCATAGTGATACCACCTCAGAAACCCAAGGAGCAGTCATTATGAGTTGGATCTGACTCGACAGCATATAACAACAGCAACAATTTTAATTTTAATTCTTACTAAACTGGGACAGAATGTCTGAGTCACTCAGGCAAATTTTTATTATGAGAACATTTTAATGGATATCTGCTAGAAGACACCTGCTGTGGCCAAAATATCTTTTCTTCTCTCAGGAATACAATGAAAGCAAAGATTTGAAGGAAGACTATAAATGCAACTTTCTCAGAAATATAATTTCTGAGACATCTTCAATAACAGTTCTCTAGGGCTTCTTTCTACCTACACAGGCATAAAATATGGATGTGGTGCTAAACTGTATAACATGGATACATTAAACTAGGATGCACAATATAGACCTCTGGGAATAGGTTTCTATGCTTTTTTGTGATTCTTTTAACAGTTTTTGTTTGCTTATTCACTTATCATTTCCTTAGCCATGCATCTCTAGACTGCAATGAGAGAAAGGAAAAGTCTTCATCTCTCCCTGTGGTTCTGAGCAATCTTTTTCCTTTATCATTGTTGATCACCTGAAGAAAGGAGAATGTGAACTGAGGCATAACCTCGTGCTTTTCCTCCACCTAAGTCTATGGGATATTGGTATTCATGTTAGATGAGTTTACATAAACATCTCTAACAGAATGTTCTTGGAACTATTTCCTTTGGTGTTAAGTTCAAGAACCTGATTATGAATTGGATGAGGGCTCTGCTATAGTGTTTGAAATTCCTGAAGCATGTCCATTTCACCAGGTCCTCATTCCTGTAAATGAATTAATTAATAATAGCAATGATAGTAAGTGCTGCAAACTCCTCATTTTTTTAAATCACTACTGTGTATGAGATTTTACTAGGGTCAGACATCAGGCTAAGAATTTACATGTATTACCTTATGATGAGGTAATATTATTTTATCCCTATTTGTGCGGGAAAATACCACAGTTAGCATATTATACAGACTACCCAACTTAAACATATAGTGGAGCCGTGATTGACCTCTAAGTAGTTCTAACTTTATATGGCGTAAGCCAAAGGCCTCACAAGTAAAATAATAAAATCATTCCATATTAGTGTCACTTAGGACAATTAAGGGATCTCTGCTGGCACAGTGCTGAAAGCCTTTGACTGCTAACCAGAAGGTTGGGGGTTCAAACTCACCAGCTGCTCTATGGAAGGAAAGTGGGGCAATGTACTTCTGTTAAAATTTACTGCCTGAAAAACTCAATGGGAGGTGCTATGAGTTGGAATGGCTGTGAGTTTGGTTTGACTTTGAGGACAATTAATAGTGCATTTCTATCTTTGTTACTTAATTTGTCATAGCAAACCAGTGGATATATGGGGATTATCATTACACTTTAAAATATTGTGGGTTAGGGATGTGAAATGACATGTTCAAGGTCATATAGAAACAAGAGGCTAAGCGATATGAACCTTGTCTCTTATCTCACTCTCTAGAGTATTTTTTTCATTGTATTTTGTTTAATATTCCAATCTATCTTGAACATAAAATCATTTTTTACCAAAGTCAGAGAGAGGGATCAAATTAATGTGAAAAAAGAATCTGAAGCAGTGCCTAAATAATCGAAAGTGGGGATTTTGACATGGAGGGATGTATTGAGCAGAAAGATTCAGCCTTTTCTCCCATGAACTCTTACTCTAGTTTGGAAGGGGAGGTCTTCATTACTAATCAGAATGAGTACAAATTAAACAATTAATTAAACATTACCCAAAGATAAGGGGAGCCAACAGAGCTTTTAGTGGTCAAGTCAGTGGAGAATTAAAAGTAAACCAAACAAATATTTCACTATTTGCTAAGCTTAGTGTATCTTCTAGTCACGAAGGTCAAGCTAAGTTAATTATTTCTCAAATTTGAAGATTTTCAGATAACATCGTTTATGCAAATGAACCCCAGTTTAAAAGTGTGTGCTAAACCATTCAAAGGAGAGATTATCGTGTCATATTGATATGTCACTCTGTGCTTTCTGAGAAGGACCACAGAATCATAGTATACAGCACAGTGAGGTTGTTGTTTATCAAATGCTGGCAAAAAACAACAACAAGTATAGGCATAAAGTACTGATAAATACAAATGAAAATCTGCCTCAGTATGACAATTACTTTCTTAATTCATAATGTTTTTAGAATAGACATTGTTCTGATATCAATAAGTTATTGATAGTTTAGATGCATAATTAAAATTAACAAAACAGTTGTATTGACAAGAAGGTATTAAGTCTTATATTTTCTTTCCCAAAAACCTTTCTTCATTGTTCTTTCTACATATTATTTGTTAAATGTTGCTATGACCATAGTTTAACTCAAATAACATGCATGTTATACAAGTTTTGCAAACCGCATACCCCTCTCACGTGCATTAGTTTCCTAGGTGCACTATATGCATAATTTACATGAGTATGTTATTTGCAAAAAATGATATAGTAAAAAAGGTGGTAAAAAATTGTGGGGAATAACTGAATGTTTTTGTTTTCTTTTTGGGAGGGATCATCTTGCTTGGTATTCTAGCATAGAGAATTTTGATTGTGCTTTTTAATTTTAGGCATTTATAGTGATGTTTATGCATACAAAAGAAGATCATAAACAGGCAGTTACTATATCAGAAAGCAGTTAGTTTCTTTTAAAGAACCCTATATTCTACTAGACTTGTAGACTAATTCCTTACTTTTGAACAGATTGTTTAAATAAGGATAGGTACTGGAACATTAGAAGTGCTGAAATAATATTTTTGATGAGTGAGCAGGTGTATCAATAAAAGTTATTGTTAGTTAGGTAATGGCAGGGCCAAAACATAAGAAATGCTGACTATGCTTGACTTCATATATTGAAGTTGTGACTGTATTAAAATCACAAAGATTCAAACACATTAAACAGATTCTGTGGAAATATATGATACAGTAACATTTAAACATTTACCTAAGTGAATGAAGAACAGTTGAGCATCTTTAAATAATTTAAAAGCTGGAAAAAAATAGTTGTCATAAAACTCATTTTATAGCTGAATAATGTGTATGTTTCTGTGTCTAGTTCTGTATGTATGCATTTATATATATATATATATATATATATATATGACTGCCATTGAGTCGATTTCAACTAATAGCAACCTCCATTGGGTTTCTGAGATGGTAGATATTTATGGAAGTAGTTTGCCTCATCTTCCTTCCACAGAGTGGCTGGTGGGTTTGAACCACCAAACTTCTGGTTAGCAGTCAAATGCCTGCATATGTATGTATATATATATGTGTGTGCATCAGTCAAAAGATAACATTACTAAGTGGCAGAAGAGAAAATAGAATCAGATTTTCATATTCCTGGTCTAATGTTGCTTCAGTTTTGCCATCTACCCTCTCACTAATGCTCAGCTTTTCTTTGGGCTTGCTTTTACTCAGAAGTACTGGACGTATTTTTTCTTCAACTTCCATGCTTCCAGGAATAAGAATACCCATGGTTTTCATTTATTTTGGTGAGAATTAACTTAGCATTGGGGAAATATTACTAATGAATTTTTTTTAACCATTCTTGTAAGCATTCCTAACTACCTAGAAATGTTCAACAACCTTAATCTGATTTTTTTTTTCATTCTTTTTGGTTTCCAAACCATCAAAGTAAGATGGTGAATACACTGATTAATGCACTTCTAAAATGAAATTATTGAAGTCCTTGAAATTTGTGTCACTCGTATCCAAGATTTCATGACAGAAAGGTGATGAATGTAGCCAATTTTGAAAAAAACATGAACACATCCATGATTTCTGTCACTCCTAGGCCAATATTCTAAACATTTTCCAAGTTTTTAGGTAACATTTTTTCAATTTTTTTGATCTTTAAAGTAATATACTTAGATGTTTTAGTAGAATTTTCACTGAGTTTCTCAACTCCATAAAGAGTTATGTTTCATCATTATCCTTGTTTTGGAAAATTACTCATCTCTTGGGGAATACTTATAAACAAAATATGATTTCAACAGGTACCATATAAATGCTGAATGCTCAGAAAACACAGATGAAATTAGTACTGACAAATGAGTAATAACTTTGTCTGGAGGGGTTAGGAAGGCTATATAAAGCAAGAGATGATCTATAACTAAAAGTTGTAAAGATTGATGTGAGTTTTCCAGGTAGATAATTGAAGAAAAGAATTTAGAGTAGAGGAAAATCATTGCATTGTAAAATAGCATGTATAGAGTGCTCCACATTGTGAGGTAGTAGGGAACAATTTTGCTACTCAAGATGTACAACTGCCTTTGTCTGTTAGAAAGGAGAAATGATAGACATTTCCTAATAGATAGAAAACTTAAGTTAATGAATACAATTTTGTTCAATTTAATTGGTCTTTCATATATATTCTTTCAACTTTTATCTTTACTAGAATCTAAAATTTCTAAATTTGTACACTTAAATATTTGAACTTAATATTGGTGTTTCATGTTCTTATTCAAATTGAACCTAGCCTTCCCTACCATTTTTCTTATATTTTCTTTTGAGCAAACATGTCACTAGGTCCTTCTTTCTTCAGTGACAGTAGTTGATTTGTAAATAAAGACTTTGCAGTCTTTAACAAAAGTTTCCCTGCAATTTATTAGAGGCCTATATAAACATACAACTATTTAATATTGAAAATTATATGAAACTAAAGTCCTTATTATCCTGTGATTTTATAAATGGAAGAAAATTTGGGGAACTTCCTCCAGGAACTATTTCCTACAAGTGTCTACACTTATGTGGATAGATAGTATTCACATCAGATTCTAAAAAATGATGTTGATTTTAGTTGTTTCTGGGGAAAAAAAAAAGCAGTGAATGATGCATGTAACCAATTTTTGAGAATACATTAATCTATTCTTTATTTCTTTAACTCATAGGACAATAGTGCAGACATTTTATGTTGTTGTTAGTTGTCATCTTGTTGGTTCAGATCCATAACGACCTGATGTGCAACAGAATGAAATACTGCCCAGTCCTGTGTCATCCTCACAATCATCGGGTATTTGAGCCCGTGTTGCTGCCACTGTGCCAATGCATCTTTCTGAGGGTCTTCCTCTTTTTTGCTGACCCTCTACTTGAGCAAGCATGATGTCCTTCTCCAGATACTAATCCCTCTTGATAACATGTGCAAAATATGTGAGATAGTATCACCCCATCCTTGCTTCTATGGAACATTCTGGCTGTATATATGAACCAAACTTACTCGCCTTGAGTTGTTTCTGACTCATAGCAACCCCTCCTTGGGTTTCCAAGGTGGTATCTCTGTGGAAGTAGATTGCCCAATCTTCCTTCTGAGGATTGGCTGGTGGGTTTGAGCTGCCAGCCTTCTAGTTAGCAGTCAAATGCCTTAGGCACTATGCCACCAGAGCTCCTGTCATGAAATATATTATTACTTCAATAATACCTTTGTCCCAAGTGGAGTATATTAGTGAACGCATCTTGAAACCCTCTCATATAACCTCCTGTCTGTCAGTGTGTTGTGTTGTGCTGGCTTGTGTGTTGCTGTGATGCAGGAAGTCACTGGTATTTCAAATGCCAGCAGTATCACCCATGGTGGACAGGTTTCAGTGGGGCCTCCAGAGTAAGACAGAATAGAAAGAAAGGCCTGACTATTAACTTCTGTAGATTAGCCAATGAAAACCTTATAGACAGCAAGAAGTCCTAGATAAAAATAAAGCTGGAATGTTCCTTGGAAGTGATGGTGGTAAAACTTTGTTCTGCTTACTTTAAACACATAATCAGGGAAAACCAATCTGTAGATGAGATCATTTTTGGTAGAGGGCCAGTGAAGTTGAGGGAAACCCTCATTGAAATGAATTGATACAACAGCCACAACAGTGAACTAAAACATGTCAAAGACCATGAAGATGGCCCAGGACCAGGCAACATTTCATTCTGTTATACATAAGATTGCCATGAATCAGCACAGACAACCACAATGAATGCATCTGATACACTTTCTGTGTTAGAATTTGGAAAGTATTGATTTTCAGAGCCCACTTGGGGACACTTGATAAAATGACTAAAATCCAAACAGGCACCAACCCAATTAATCTAGCCCAGACTTTGTAACATTGTTATTGATCCCATTGTGTGGGCAGGTTTTTTTTCTAGGCATGATGAAGATGACAGTATATTAGATCACAATAGATTTTCTTCACCTAGAGAACAAAGTAATTTTGAGTGAATTATAACCTGAGGGTGACCTCTAAATTTAAATATGATTGCTGACTTAAGAGTAAGCTCTAATTGTAAATATTTAATACAACTCGAGTTAATGAAATCTAGACATCTCTGGTAGCATAGTGGCTAAAGCACTTGACTGCTAACCAGAAGGCTGGTGGTTCAAACCCACCAGCCACTCCTCGGAAGGAAG
>NW_006921814.1:2948029-2959020 GCF_000298275.1 Orycteropus afer afer | reverse complement strand
TCCTACTTCCGTAGTGATACTGCCTCGGAAACCCAAGGAGGGGTCGCTATGAGTCGGGGCTGACTCGACGGCACATAACAACAACATAACATGGATGACTTTTGGGAGTGGTATATGTGGCAGTAGAAAAGATATAGGCCCTGGCTCATTGCTAGATGGGTAGGGAAATGATAATTTATTATCATTTAAGTATTAAGTATTTCAGGAAATTAAGGAAGAAGACAATAGTGATGAGAAATGAATTTGGAGAAGTAAGAACAGTAGATCAATGGTCCAGTAAGTAATTTTAAGGATTTTAAATTTTATCCTAAGGCCTTATATTTTTCATTTCATGTGCGAATTTTCATTCATTTGTTGGATTTAGAGCAAAACAATTAATATAGGGCTCATTCTATGAGCAGCTCAGTTTGAAAGAAACCAAAATGCTCACCAATCCCAAAAGGCCTCCTCTCATAGTCCTGTGACTCTGTCTGGTGTCCTATAAGAGAATAATTATTTTGCATTATGACGTTACCTTCACAAAGGTATTGTGAAAGTGATTGAAAAGAAACTATGCTTCAGATAAACTCTCCATCTTCTGTCATCCATTATCACATGAGCATGAATTATTGGAATGCTCACATGTAACTTTTGACTGTGGGAGGAAGAGTTGAGAAAATCTGTTGTTGTTGGAGAGGGCAGCAGAGAATGTCTTGGACAAAGATAGAAATTGCCAGAGGTAGAATGGGCAGAGATATCTCAATGAAAGAGAAAGCTTTTGTGCTCACAATTTTATTTAGAATTGACTTTAACCAATATGGGCACTTCCCCATTGTTGTTGTTATTGTTAGGTACCATTGAGTCAGTTCTGACTCATAGTGACTCTATGTACAATAGAATGAAATATTGCCTGGTCTTGTGCCAACCTTACAATACTTGCTATACCAGAGCCCATCACTGTAGCCACTGTGTCAATCTGTCTCTTTGAGAGCCTTCCCCTTTTTCATTGACCCTCCACTTTACTGAGCATGATACCCTCCTCCAGGGATTGGTCCCTTCTGACAACATGACTAAAGTAGGTCAAATGAAGTCTGGCCATTCTCGCCTCCAAGGAGCATTCCAGCTGCACTTCTTCCAGGACAGATTTGTTAGTTCTTCTGGCAGTCCATGGTACTTTCAGTATCCTTCACTAACACCACAACTCAAAAGCTTCCACTCCTTTTCAGTCTCATTTATTCATTGTCCAGCTCTCACATGCATATGAGGCAATTGAAAACACCATGACTTGGGTTAGGCACACCTTAGTTTTCAGAGACATCTTTACTTTTCAGCACTTTAAAGAAGTCTTTGCAACCGATTTGCCCATTTGTGTTGATTGTGGAACCAAGTAATATGAAATCTTTGACAACTTCAACCTTTTCTGCATTTATCATGATGCTGCTAATTGGTCCAGTTGTGAGGATTTTTGTTTTCTTTATGTTGAGAGGTAATCCATACTACAGACTGCAATCTTTAATCTCCATCAGTAAATTCTTCAAGTCATCCTCACTTTCAGCAAGCAAAGTTGTGTCATCCACAAATGGCAGGTTGTTAATGAGTTGTCTTCCAATCTTGATGCCATGCTCTTCTTCATGTAGTCCAGTTTCTCGGATTATTGCCTCAGTGTAAAGATTGAATAAACCATTGATTTTAAACCATGCAGTATCCCCTTGTTCTGTTAGAATGACAGCCTTCTGGTCTATATAGAGGTTCTGATGAGCACAATCAATTGTTCTGGTATTCCCATTCTTCTCGATGTTATCCATAATTTGTTATGATCCACACAACTGAAAGCTTTTGCGTAGTCAATAAAACACAAGTAAACATCATTCTGGCATTCTTGGCTTTTAGCCAAGATCCATCTGACATCAGCAATGATATTTCTTGTTCCACATCCTTTTCTGAATCCAGCTTGCATTTCTGGAAGTTCTCTGTCAATATACTGTTGCAACCATCTATGAATTATCTTCAGGAAGATTTTACTTGTGTGTGATATTAATGATAGTGTTCGATAATTTCAGCATTCTGTGGCATCATCTTTCTTTGGAATGGATACAAATATGTATCTCTTCCAGTCAGTTGGCTAGGTGGCCGTCTTCCAAATTTCTTGGCATAGATGAGTGAATGCCTCCAGCACAACATCTGTTTGTTGAAACAGCTCAATGGGTATTCTGTCAATTCCTGGAGTTTTGTTCTTCACCAATTCCTTCAGTGTGCCTATGACTTCTTGCTTCAGTATCATTGGTTCTTGAACATATACCACCTCCTGAAATGGATGAACATCAGCCAACTCTTTTAGGTACAGTGATTCTGTGTATTTCTTCCATCTTCTTTTTATGTTTCCTGCATTATTCAGTATTTTGCCCATAGAATCTTTCAATGTTGCAACTCAAAGCTAGAATTTTTTCTTCAGTTCTTTCAGTTTCAGAAATGCCAAGCATATTCTTCCCTTTTGGTTTTCTAACTCCAGGTCTTTGCACATGTCATTATAATAATTGACTTTGTCTTCTCGAGTTGTTCTTTGAAATCTGTTCAACTCTTTCATCTTGTCAATTGTTACATTTGCCTTAGTTATTCACCCTGCAAGGGCAAATTTCAGAGTCCCTTCTGACATCCATTTTGATCTTTTCTTCCTGTCCTGTCTTTTTAATGATCTCTTGCTTTCTTCATGGATGATGTTCTTGATGTCATCCCACAATTCCTCTGGTTTTCAGTCATTGGTGTTCAGTGCATCAAATCTGTTCTTTAGATGGTCTCTAATTCAGGAGGGATGTAATCAATGTTATATTTTGGCTCTCATGGATTTTTTAAAATTGTCTTCAGCTTCAACTTGAACTTACATATGAGCACTTGATTGTCTGTTCCATGGTCAGCTCCTGGCCTGGTTTTGGCTGAAGATATTGCGCTCCTTCATCACCTCTTGCCACAGATGTAGTGGATCAGATTCCTGTGTACTCCATCTGATGAAGTCCATATGTGTATAGCCACTGCTTGTTGAAAAAGGGTATTTGCAGTGGTTAAGTCGTTGGTCTTGCAAAATTCTAGCATGCAATGTCCATCATCATTTCTATCACCAAGGCCATATTTTCCAACTACTGGTGATTCTTTTTTGTTTCCAACTTTTGCATTCCAATCACCAGTGTTAATCAACACATCTTGATTGCATGTTTGGTCAATTTCAAACTGCAGAAGAGGGTAAAAATCTTCAATTTCCTCATCTTTGGCTTTGGTGGTTGTTGCATAAATTTGAATAATATTTGTATTAACTGGTCTTCCTTGTAAGCATATGGATATTATCCTATCACTGACAGCACTGCACTTCAGGATAGATCTTGAAACATTGTGACAATGAATGCCAAACCTTCCTCTTCAATTTGTCATTTCCAGAATAGTAGATCATATGGTTTTGATTCAAAATGACCAAAACTAGTACATTTCAGCTCACTAATGGCTAGGACATCAATCTTTATGTGTTCCATTTCATTTTTGACTGCTTCCAATTTTCTTACATTTATACTTTTTGCATTCTATGTTCCAATTATTAATGGATGTTTGCAGCTGTTTCTTCTCATTTTGAATCATGCTACATTAGCAAACGGAGGTCCCGAAAGCCTTACTCCATCCACATCATTAACATCATCCCTGCTCTGAGGAGGCAGCTCTTCCCCAGTCATTTTGAGTGCCTTCCAACCTGAGGGACCCATATTCCAGCACAATATCGGACAATGTTCCAGGGCTATTTAAAAATTTTTCCTGTAATATATCAGACAGTGTTTCACTGCTATTCATAAGGTTTTCGCTGGTCAATTCTTTGATAAGTGGATGGCCCACTCCTTCTTCCGAGTCTATCTTAGTCTAGAAGCTCCCCTGAATCCTGTCCACCCTGGGTGACCCTGCTGGTATTTGAAATACCTGTGCAATAGCCTCCAGCCTCACAGCAGCACGCAAGCCACCACAGTAGGACAAACTGACAGATGAGTGTTGAACACTTCCCTAAAAAGTAATCAAACCCAGTTTTTTTTTTTTTTTTTTTTTTTGGTACAAGTTCTAGAGTCAGACTACCTGGATTAACATCCACATTTCATCAATAGCAATATGCCTTGCGTGAATTACCTACCTTCATTATTCTTCATTATTGTATTGTATTGTATTCTTCTATTCTTCATTATTGTAATAATAATACTGATCTCACAAGGATTTATTAGTCTTATGTGAAAGAATGTGTTGGGAATACTTATACAATAGTGGCCACATATTAATCATTTAATAAATATTAGGTATTGCTTGTACCGAGATTTCCTGGGTGGCAGAAGTGGTTAAGTGTGTGGCTGGTAATGATGTGCTTGGCAGTTTGAAGTTACCAAGAAGGACTGTGGAAGAAAGATCTGGTGATCTGGTTCTAACAGGTCACAGCCACGAAAGCTCTATGGAATGTTGTTCTACTTTGCAATACATGGGGTCACCATGAGTCACAATTGACTTGACACAACTGTTTGATTTGGTTCATTTTACTTTCATCATCATCATCATTATTATTTCTATCATTTTGACTATCAGAATACCCTAGACACAGTAGTTTAGCAGTCAAGATCTATAATATATACTTATTAACTGCATAATTAAAATATAACAGAGAAGAAGCCCATGTAAGGTTTACAAGGAGTTCTTTTTTACTGGTAATGCTAACTTTAGCGCAGAAGTTGACTTGTTTTCACTTGTGATCTGTGCTGTCAAAATGTGAACTCACATGGAAAGCATTCTCTCACCAGTACTCATCTTTGTAGCACTGGTTTGTCTCTTTGCTTAAATTACTCTTTTGGAATTGTTCAGCGATTATGAAAAGGATTATGAGGACAGCTAAGGAGGCTGAGGGAGCTCTGGTAGCATAGTGCCTAAAGCACTTGACTGCTAACTAGAAGGCTGGAGGTTCAAACCCACCAGCCACTCCTCGGAAGGAAGATGGTTCAGTCTATTTCCATAGTGATACTGCCTGGGAAACCCAAAGAGGGGTCGCTATGAGTCAGGTCCGACTTGAGGGCAAATAACGACACAACAACAACAAGGAGGCTGAAGGACTCTCTTTGCAAAACTGGACCACCTGGGGAGAGGCAGCACTGGTTTTCTTGTTTCACAACATCTGTTCCTGAGCACCAATTTAGAGAGAGAGCCATCGGACTTAAATCCCTTCAGCTCTGCTTCTAACACACTATCATATTGACTAACAGTTAATATGTGAAGCCAGATAGTCCAAAATATAGCCTATCTCATTAGCACAATTTCCATGATCTTAGCTTGTAGAAAAGAGAGAATTTATAAAAGAAAACTGAATGAGTGAGAATGAAATTTGAAAATTTACAATCTTGGTGTTTAGAGAAATGTGTTTCAACAAATTGCTTTTTCCATCCCTTGATATATGAAAAAAAAATATTGCTTTTTGTTGCCTATTTTATATTAGGTTTCCTTTGAATATTCAATCTGTTTTGTTTGTTTAGATTTTTTCCTGTCTAAGTCTAAATGTACTCCATTTTTCAAAAGCTATCACCATTATATTCATTCATTCAGCTACCAGTTATCAATTATCAACTACAGAAATTATAATTAAAAACAAAAGCATTTTATAAAAACACTTTTTATAAACAAGCAAGTAACCCCAGATGTCAGAATTATTATTCTCATTTTCTGGAATAACTTTTGACACTTTTCATTTACTGTAATATTTTTATCCTACATAACAAGGCTCATTCATGTTGTATCATGTATTGAAAAATATATTTCAAAATATTTTGGCCAAATAGAGTTCTACTGCATGGCTAGATCATATTTGTTTACTCATTCTTTAGTTGGTGGATATTTGGGCTGTTTCCAGTTTTTGGCTGTTGTGACTAATGATGCTATGAACATTTACCTCCAAGTTTTTTGTGGACATATGTTTACATTTCTCATGAGTATATAACTAGGACTGGAATTGCCAGGTCATATTGTAACTGTGTTTAGGCTTTTCAAGAGTTGCATCAGTCCTGATAAGTTATTAAAATTCAATCTGACTAAAACATGAGCCTCATATTTGATTTAAATGTTACCTTTTCCACCCCACTGTCCACTCCCACTCCCAGAGCTTGCCAAGTTTTGGTGGCAGTACTGCAATAGTGAGGAAGCATAGTGTGTGCTTGTTCTCCTTCTCCATCTCCACTAGAAAGGTGTGTGTGTCTGTGTTTCAGGGTGCCATGGGCTGAATAACTGTTATCTTCTCTTCAAGGTCTCTAGTACTGAGGGGTTGGCAGGGATAAAGAAAGGGATAAAGCAAATGCATCTCTTACTGGTGGGCTCATTTTTATTGGGGGACTAAATAGCCATATAGTTGCTCCTGCCTGTCTGGCTAATTTGTTTGTTGATGATCCTTTCCTCTCCTCAGATCCTTCATGTTGGTGATGAGGCCATGTTTTTTCCTCTTTTTTCACCCTACAGTTCTTTCAATAGGCAGTGTATACCACAGCTACTCATCAGGTGATAAAACCATAGTTCACTTGAATTCACTGGAATTTTACATGGTAACATGTAAAATCGTAGCATTGCAGGATCCTCCCTGTTGCCATTGTTGTTAGGTGCCATCAAGTCAGGTCCAATGAGTAGACACTTGATGTACAACAGAATGAAACACTGCTGGGTCCTGTACCATCCTAACAATCCTTGCTATACCTGACCATTCTTGTAGCCACTGTGTCAATCCATCTTATTGAGGGTCTTTCCCTTTTTCTCTGATCCTCCACTTTACCAAGCATGATATCCTTCTTTAGGGAATTGTCCTTTCCAACAACATGACCAAAGTAGGTGAGATGAAATCTGGCTATTCTTGCTTCCAAGGAGCATTCTGGCTGCACTTCTTCTGGGACAGAGTTGTTTGTTCTTCTGGCAGTCCTTGGTATTTTCAGTATTCTTCATCGACAGCACAGGTAAAAAGCATCAGCTCTTCTTCAGTCTTCTTTATTCATTGTTCAGCTTTCACATGCGTATGAGACAAGTGAAAACACCATGAGTTCGGTTAGGCTCACCTTAGACTTCAAAGAGACATCTTTGTTGTTTGGCACTTTAAAGAAATCTTTTGCAGCAGATTTACCTAGTGCAATACGTCATCTGATTTCTCGACTGCTGCTTCCATTGGTGTTGATTGTGGATCCAACTAATATGAAATCTTTGACAACATCAATCTTTTCTCCATTTATTGTGATGCTGTTTATTGATCTAGCTGTGAAAATTTTTGTTTTCTTTACATTGAGGTGTAATCCATCCTGCAGACTGTAGTCTTTAATCTTCATCAGTAAGTGATTCAAGTCATCTTCATTTTCAGCAAGGAAGGCTGTGTTGTCTGGGTAGCACAGGTTGTTAAGGACTCTTCCTCCAATCCTGATGCCACATTCTTTTTCATATAGCCCAGCTTCCTGGATTATTTCTTCAGCATACAAATTGAGTAAGTATGCTGAAAGGATACAACCCAGACCCCCACCCTACCTGATTTTAAACCAGCCAGTATCCACTTGTTCTGTTCAAATGACAACTTCTTGGTCTATATACAAGTTTTTCATGAACACAATTAAGTGTTCTTCATTTCTCATTCTTCTCAATGTTATCCAGAGTTTGTTATGATCCACACAGTCAAATGCTTTTGCATAGTCAATAACATACAAACAAACATCTTTCTGGAATTCTTTGCTTTCAGCCAAGCTCCATCTGACATCAGCAATGATATCTCCTGTTGCATGTCTTCTTCTGAATCCAGCTTACATTTCTGGAAGTTCCCTGCCAATATACTGCTGCAAACATTTTGAATTATCTTCAGCAAGATTTTACTTGTATCATGTTAATGATATTGTTCAATATTTTCCAA
Source organism: Orycteropus afer afer (assembly GCF_000298275.1). NCBI lineage: Eukaryota > Metazoa > Chordata > Mammalia > Tubulidentata > Orycteropodidae > Orycteropus > Orycteropus afer. The sequence continues at coordinate 2,951,120 of NW_006921814.1, read as the reverse complement.
ATTCTGTTGAATTGCCTTTCTTTGGAATGGGTATAAATCTAGATTTCTTCTAGTCAGTTGGCCAAGGCATCTGTCTTTCAAATTTCTTGACATGGACAAATAAGTGCTTCTAGCGCTGCATCATTTGTTGAAACATCTCAGTGTGTGTTCTGCCAATTCCTTCAGTGCAGCTTTGACTTCTTTCTTCAATACCATTGGTTCCTGATCATATTCATCTCCTGATATACATGAATGTTGACCAATTCTATTTTGTACAGTGACTCTGTGTATTCCTCCATCTCCTTTTGATGCTTCTTGCATCATTCAATATTTTGCCCATAGGATCTTTCAATATTACAACTAGAGGCTTGAGTTTTTTCTTTAGTCCTTTCAGCTTCAGAAATGCTGAAGATGTTCTTTCCTTTTGGTTTTCTAACTCCAAGTATTTGCACAATTCAGTATAATAACTGACTTTGTCTTCTTGAGCTGTTCTTTGAAATCTTCTGTTCAGCCCTTTTATCTTGTCATTTCTCCCATGTGCTTTAGCTACTCCCCATTCAAGAGCAATTTTGAGAGTTTCTTCTGACATCCATTTTGGTCTTTTCTTTCTTTCTTGCCTTTTTAACGACCTTTTGCTTTCTTCATGTACGATGTTCTTGATGTCATCCCACAAATCATCTGGTTTTCGGTAACTGGTGTTCAATGAGTCAAATCCGTTCTTCAGATGGTCTCTAAGTTCAGGTGGGTTATAATCAAGGTCATATTTTGGCTCTTGTGGACTTGTTTTAATTGTTTTCAGCTTCAACTTGAACTTGCACATAAATAATTGATGGTCTGTACCACAGTCAGCTCCTGGCCTTGTTTTGGCTGAAATTATTGAGCTTCTCCATAACCTCTTTCAACAGATGTAGTCAATCTGATTTGTGTATGTTTCGTCTGGTGAGGTCCACATATATAGCTGCCATTTATGTTGTTGAAAAAGGTATTTGCAATGAATAAGTCATTTGTCTTGAAAATTTCTATCATGTGATCTCTTGTGTTATTTCTATCACCAAGGCCATACTTTCCAACTACCGAAGATTCTTCGTTTCCAAATTTGCATCCCAATCACCAGTGATAATCAATACATCTTGTTTGCATGTTTTGTCAATTTACAAATGCAGAAGTTGGTAAAAATCTTCAATTTTACTGCTACCAAGTTTTCTCTGCTTTGCAGTATTTCTTCAGTTCTTTTGTCACTTACTCAGGGATTGGTTCAGAGCAGATTATTAACTCCCTGCCTGAAGCACACAACCAACTGAGGAGTGAACTGCTGGTCTCCCAGTTGCTAATTGTTCTCCTGGAGTTCCTTCTCCCTTGACTTGAAAGGGTTATGGCTTCTTCTCTAGACTTCTTGCCTTTGGCAGGAAGAGGACAGGGAGTGGTGCTGGACAGAATGGTTACACATGATTTGGTTGGAATATGTTCTGCTAACTCTTAAAACAGTAAGATATTTAGCACTTCAGTGCCTTTGATTTTAGAACCCAGAAATCAATATTAAACAATAGGATATTTCCTTCTCAATATTTTATTATGACAACATATGCCATAATTTTATATTTTTCCAATTAAAGCTCATTAACCAGATAGACATAGTTGTTTTTTTTTTTTTTTCTTTTCTCCCAGGTATGTGAGAATAGCATTCTCTCATTAGCCAATAATTCTAAATATTTTCAAAATACTTCAAGTATCTGAATACTTATAAATACTCATAAACTTCAAACAATATTCTTCTCCATTTATGAGCCAAATGCTTTGCCATATATACTACACACAAACATGATTTTTAATATTTTAAAATAATAATATATTAAACTATATAATAATAAGCATTGCATATATTTTTACTTAGGATAAATTATGTTTTTTTCTAATTTAACTCACTGCTACTATTTCATAGTCATTAGAAGAGATTAACAGAATAACTACTTATAGACAGAATCCCCAGCTCATCTTTGTGAGCCTCTGTTCCTACTTAACCATATTTTTCTAGGTATGGGACCACAAAAGCTTAAATAATATGTCAACCTTCACAATAGTTTAGAAAAATTTGTGCAGGTAAACATATCCATATATCCTACCTGGTCTACCTTTGGTCAACCTTGATAAAATGTGAGTTGGATGACTAGAACATACTCTACAGACATGAGCTCACTGACCTAGATGTGGGTTGAATCTGCTGAAATCCTGGCCCTTCTAGCAGAAAACACTGACTGTTTTAATAAAGCTATATAATGCTAACTGAACTGTGTTATTGAACATTCATGACCTTTTCCAGAGAAGGCAAGGAACATCTAAAGTAAGCTTTAATATATTTTAAGGCAGCTTTATGGTGTCAGAGGAGTTTGGTGGGATAGTGGGTAAGGTATTTTGCTGCTAACCATAATGTTGATGGTTCAAACCCACAAACTACTTCACAGGAGGAAGATGAGGTAATCTATTTCTGTAAAAATTCACAGCCTTGGAAAGCCAATGAGGGTTACAATGAATCAGAATTGTCTTGATGGCAGGTTTTTTTTTTTTTTGGTTTGCTTTGTTTTGTGGTGTCAAACTCCTCTATTTATTTTGAAACTTTTCCTTAGCCTTTGAAAAATTCCTAGGCCTACTATTCACATTTTCTCTGGATTTTAAAGATGGAGACTTTCTACCTCCTGTCATTTGTTTTTCATTATATGCCTGCTGGTACAGGAGCCAAGGACTCTCTTGGTGTATGGATTTTGTTCTTTCATTAATGAGGTGTCTCACTTTTATTAGTCAATTATTGTCATACCACCTCTGCTAAATTAAAAGGAGAGACTGGGTGATTTCAAAATTTACTTCCAATTCCAGGTTTCTATAGGTTTAGCTAAGCCCTATAAAGTTTCCTAAACTCAAAATTATCTTTAATGATTCTCCCAGTGAGCAAATACTCTTAATTATTTCCAGAATCATTGCATTTACCTACAAAATATATATTGCTGTATTCACAGATATTTTGAAATGGTGTGGTGGTTAAGTTTGTGTGTCAACTTGGCTGGGCCTGGTTGAGTGGCTGGGCAGCTGGATGTAGTTATTCTCCATGGTGAGACTGGTA
>NW_006921814.1:2945602-2947239 GCF_000298275.1 Orycteropus afer afer | reverse complement strand
TTCTGGACTCCTGAAACTGCTTGTAAATATTTTAAAGGTATACATAAAACGTTTGCACCTTCTGAAGTCCATTACATCCAAAATTATGAGATACTAAACTCAGGAGATAGAAAATTTGGTTGGATTTTTAAAGCATGCATAAAGTCATAAAATGGACTATTGTTTGAAAGAGGAACAGCTTGAAATTTTGTCAAATAACTCATTTTTCAAACACTTTTGGGTAGAAGAGAATGTCTACAGAGACTGCAACCTTCTGTGCGTCACTGGAAATATTACATTGGGACCAATTTGAATATCAGCTATTAATTGTCCAATTCTCACAGTATATCTTAGTATTACTGGAAAAAAGAAACTTCAAAATATTTATGAGTCGGGAAATACCACTCTAAACTGAGAAACATTAACATATTTTAATTAGGATATTTTGTATTACATAATTTGTTTTGATTTTAGAAAAAAATTCCAATAATATGTCTCTGATCAACCACTTCAACAGGATTGCATTTTTGTTCCTGACCTGTTTTCTTCTTTTATACTCTAGATTGGGAAAAAGGAGTTGTGCAGTATTACTCTGAGAACTTTCATTATGTGTCATGTGACACAGTCGATAATTTTGAACCCTTTTGTTTAGATGTCTGTTATGGATTGAATTGTGTCCTCAGAAAATATATGTCAAGTTGGAGGGCCATAATTCTCAGTATAATTATTGTGTAATTATCTTCCATTTTTTGATTTGATATAATTATGCTGTATGTTGTAATCTGATGTAATTATCCTATGTGTTGTAAATCCTAACCCCCATGACATTGCTGAAGTGGAATTAGAAGCAGGTATGTTAATGAGGTAGGATACAATCTGTGGGATTAGAGTGTATCTTGAATCAATTTCTTTTGAGATATAAAAGAGATTAAACAAGCAAGAAAAGATAGATTGACCTCAGTACTACCAAGAAAAAAGAGATAGCGGCAGAGCATGTCCTTTGGAACTGAGGATCCTGTGCTGAGAACTTCATAGAACCAGAGGAAGATTGAATGACACTTGGAGATTTCCATGGGAGGTTGGGCCCACAGATGTTGAAAGGAGACAAGGAGCTCCCCCAAAAGCTGACAGAGCGAGAAAGCCTTCTGCTGAAGCAGGTACCTGAATTTGGACTTCTAGCCTGCTGAACTATGAGAGAATAAATTTCTGTTTGTTAAACCATCCATGTGTATTTTTGTTAAAGTAGAACTAGATAACTAAAATGATATCTGTTTAAAAATTTCAGATTTTCTTTAGTGAAATATATTAGCAATTTTAGTTATTTTTCAGAGCTAATATAAAAATAATCTTTCTTATCTCAGAGTGTATCTAATTTAAGACATTGCTCTATTTCAGAGATTTTTATTAAAGGGGCAATTAAAAATAGTTCCATCTAATAAAAATTGAAGACATAATGAAAGGGATAATTCCTCACTCTACTGTGGCTCTCCAAGAAGATGAAAGGGAATAAACACTTATTATGAACTGTTATTTCTTGGGTTCCGTGCTCAGTACTCTATTTACTTTATTAACTCTTTATATATATATATATGTGTGTGTGTATATGTATATATATATATATATGTATATATATATATATATATATATATATATATATA
>NW_006921814.1:2938442-2945347 GCF_000298275.1 Orycteropus afer afer | reverse complement strand
TATCCATAGATGTTTTTGCAGATGAGTAAAGGTTCAGGAGGATTCAAAAAGTCTATATGCCAAGACTAGCAAGTGACAAAGTCAGGCAGAAGAGTGGAAGGAATAATATGAGAAGAAAATCAGGAAGGATAATAAATGTTCTGAGTTAGTGGGTAGGATCCAAATCAGTGTCAAGAGGTTTTGAGTAGATTTATGTATGAAATAAAAGGGAAAAAAAGAAGGAACTGGATAGCTACTTTAATAAATAGAAATATGGCCTACATAGAACCCTATTAAAGGATATTACAAAATTTGAAATTATGATGAAATTCACAGATTTTGGTTGTTGTAAGAATTATGTAACCAACTTATAGTTTTTTGCTGAAAGACTATAGGAAAAGGAATGCTGGCTATTTGGGAGGTATGCTCTAAGAGTGTATAGCCAAATGGAGACAGCCTGCTAGGACAGATCAACTTACCTTCGATCATTTTTATAGTTTTTCATGATATTAACCTCTATTAACCCATAGTCATTTGCTAGTGTTTCTCCCTTTTTATTGATTCACATTGCACCCCATGATCCATCAACCACTGACTATAAACTTGAGTTTTATTTCTAGCTATCTTTACAAATTCATAAAATGAAGAGGATCTGTGAACAAAAGCAGACGCAATGTGTTCTATTTCTGATGCAAAATAAGTGAAAGATAATTGTGGTTGATGATTGCTATTAATTTACTATACATGAAATAGAAATGACTAATAAGGGAATCTACCATGTATTGTCTTCTTGACCATGTGACAGAAAATTGAAGTAGGGCATGTACTGGCCTATCAAACCCACATTTTGTCACTCATGCTTATGGATTTCTATGGAAAAACATAGAATGTGTTGCTTAGTGGTTCAAATACTAGAGATGAACCTGAAAGACTTCATGGCAAAGGTGGTAGTTTTAATTGTATTTCCATTTTGTTGTTGTTGTTGTTAAGTGCCGTGGAGTCATTTCCAACTCATAGTGACCCCATGCACAGCAGAACGAAACACTGCCCGATCCCGCGCCAGCCCCACAATCTCTGCTATACTTGAGTCCATCATCACAGCCACCGTGTCAATCCATCTCGTTGAAGGCCTCCCCCTCTTTCGTCGACCCTCCACCCTACCAAGCATGACATCCTTCTCCAGGGAATGGTCCCTTCTGACAACATAACCAAAATAGGTGAGACGAAGTCTGGCCATTCTTGCTTCTAAGGAGCATTCTGGCTGCACTTCCTTCAGGACAGATCTGTTAGTTCTTTTAGCAGTCCATGGTACTTTCAGCATTCTTCGCCAGCACCGCAACTCAAAAGCATCAACCCTTCTTCGGTCTTCCTTATTCATTGTCCAGCTCTCACATGCATACGAGGCGATTGGAAATATCATGGCTTGTGTCAGGCGCACCTTAGTCCTCAAGGAGATATCCTTGCTCCTCAGCCCTTGATACAGTTCCTTCGCAGTTGACTTTCCCAATGCTACACGTCGTCTAATGTCCTGACTGCTGCTTCCGTTGGCATCAATTGTAGAACCAAGCAACGTGAATTCTTTGACAACCTCAATCTTCTCTCCATTTATTGTCATGCTGCTCATTGGTCCAGTTGTGAGGATTTTTGTTTTCTTTGTATTGAGACGTAATCCGTACTGCAGACTGTATTCTTCAACCTCCATCAGTAGGTGCCTTAAGTCATCCTCACTTTCAGCAAGCAAAGTTGTATCATCTGCATATTGTCTTTTAAAAGACAAAGAAAGCTGTGGGACTTGAACACCTGTAACAATCAATGGCATTATAATGCTGAAGATTTGTTATCCTTAAGGTGCCATAGAATTGGTTGCAACTCTTACCAACACTATGTACAACACAATGAAACACTGTCCAGTCCTGTACCATTCTCAGAGTCATTGGGATGTTTGAACCCATTGTTGCAGCCACTGCGTCAAGCCATCTCGTTAAGGATCTTCCTCTTTCGTACTGACTCTCTACTTTACTAATCATCAGCTCCTTGTCTGGGAACTGATCCCTCCTGATAACATGTCCAAAGTACATGAGACAAAGTCTCACCATACTTGCTTCTAAAAAGCATTCTAACTATACATCTTCCAAGACTGATTTGTTTGTTCTTTGGACAGTCCATGGTATATTCAAGAAGAAGTACAAGCTGCACTGAAGACATTGGCAAAAAGCAAGCCTCCAGGACTTGGTGAAATACTAACTGAGGTGTTTCAACAAAAGGATGCAGTACTCAAAGTTTTCAGTCATCTATGCCAAGAAACATGAAAGACAGCTACCTAGGCAACTGACTGGAAGGGATCCATATTTGTTCCCATTCCAAAGAAAGGCAACCTAACAGAATGTGAAAATAATTGCACAATGTCATTAATACCACACACAGATAAAGTTTTTCTGAAGATAATTCAAAAATGACTGAAGCCCTACATTAACAGGGAACTGCCCAGAATTCACGTTGGATTCAGAAGAGGCCATGGAACGAGGGATACCGTTGCTGCTGTCAGATGGATTTTGGCTGAAAACAGCAATACCAGAAAGATGTTTACTTGTGTTTTATTGACTTTGCAAAGGAATTTGACTGTGTGGATCATAAACAATTATGGATAACATAGAAAAGAATGGAAATACTTCTCACTGATATATATTTGTGCACAACCTGCACATAAAACAGGAGGTAGTTTTTCGAACACAACAAGGGGATACTACATGGTATAAAATCATGAAAAATGTGAGTCAGGGTTAGACTCTTTCACCATGCTTATTCAATGTATATGCTGAGCATATAGTCCAAGAAAGTGGGCTATCTGAAGATTGTGGCATCAGGATTAGAAAAAGATTTATTAATAACCTGGGGTATATTGTAGACCAGACTTTGCTATTTATAGCAAGTAATAAAATTGATTTTATAAGTTAATGGAATTTATTAGATGAAAGAGGTTGGTATTCCCTTCCTCTTCCTCTTACTTCTTCCCGAGAGAAAGGAAACACTGCTTTGGTAAATTAGACTAGAGGGTTTTTTCAGTGGTCACTGTGCTAATGGATGGTTCACAAGAATGAGTTAAAAGACCAATCTGGAGCATGTCCATATATTACTGTTTTCTTCCACCATTGATTCCCCAGGAACTAATATTCACAAACAAGAAAGGCCAGTTATCTCTGTATCTTACATCTAGTTTATTCTTGGCCCAGTGCATAAAAGTCTTGGTCTTGATCCCTTACTCAGGAATACTTTCTGACTTTCTGAATCTCTAATTTTCTGGGTCTTATTTTGTTTTTCTGTGTTACTTTCACTCTCTTTTCCCATTCTATCTGTCTGCAACTGACTTCAGGGACTCTTGCCTATCTCTGGGATGGTCTACAGTTAACAATTCCTTGCTTTGCGGAATTCTGTTGTTCTCACTGAATCTTGCTCTTTCCTCTCTGATTCTAGGGTATGGCATTACACCCCAGGGAACTGAAATTTGGTTTTGGACTTTGAGATAGAAACAGGGGAAGTAAGACTTGCTGACTGTGGTTCAAAGTCAATTGTATTCTTCTTGCATCAGAAAAAGACTATTACCAAAGATCTATGCAGGAGATTTTGGTCAAATCTTGAGCTAATAATGAAGTATTTGGGGTCTTTCCTTACTGTCTTTGTGTACAGTCTAATAGTGAAGGGTGATCGGTTGAATGCAAGTCTCAGTTTTTCCTATTGTCTCTGCCAAATACCATCCTAACACCATTCAGTAGCATGCCAATCCATATATTCCTCAACAAAATGAAGATTAGAATCAGTTGCTCTAAAAAAGCAAGCACTGCTGTTGAGTTGGACCTGACTCATAGCGACCCCTCCTTGGGTTTCTGAGGCAGTATCACTACGGAAGTAGATTGCCCAACCTTCCTTCCGAGGAGTGGCTGGTGGGTTTGAAATGCTAGCTTTCTGGCTAGTAGTCAAATGCCTTAGGCACTACGCCACCAGAGCTCCTAGTTGCTCTAAGTCTATCATTTTATAGAAAAGAAAAAAACTGAGGGTCAGATAAGACTGTAGTTTTGTATACATGGATACTTGTGATCAATGAAGTTCAGAATTACTTGGGTTCACACAGCTCATGTTTTGAGCAGGGTTTCAAATCTAGCTCTTGGATTGAAAACATTTAAGCCAAAGAATAGACCATAATCCATATTTCTCAAAACAGGAAACTGATGAATTCACTAACAGAATTTAAAAAATACTCATAACATTTTCTTTAACATCAGTCTAGCTACTGTATAATCAACAACAGTCTCATGTTTTAATAGCTATGTTTTATTTGTTTTTATATATAATCACAGTGGCCTCAAGCAGTATTGCTTAATTGACTCAATAAAAAACAGAGGTGCATTTAATATAGAAAATCTTGCATTTCCTTAAAGTGAAGGCCAAATTAGATCACCTTACAGTAATGTCTAAACAAATGTTTCTCAGTATTTTGAGTAGAGATAAGTGATAGTTTGAGACATCATATGTCCTTGTGGCAGAGCAATCAGTACTGGATTCAGACTCTGAGTTGATACTTAATTCTAACAACATGACATCATCTAGTATATCACATTCATGTTGATAATTTATATTGTTGTTGGATGTTTTTGTTTCTATTTTTTCTGTTAGCTTATTAAGCACAAATTTATAAGTATGTTTGGGATTCTTGTTGATCTGTTATTTCAGTAACTGAAAAATACTTTAATATCACTGAATTTTGCACATAACAATGGTTGAAATATTATGTTACATGTATTTTACAGTAATAAAAAAATTAAAAGATAAAAAAAATAATTGTTTACAGTAAGAAAACCAGTTACCATCAATTTAATTTGATGTGATCCCTGTGTGTCAGAGTAGAACTGTGCTCTGTTCGGTTTTCAGTGGCTGATTTTTCAGATTGCCAGGTCTTTATTCTGAGGTACTGCTGGGTAGACTTGAACATGTACCTTTTTGATTAGGAGCCAAATGTGTTAACCCCATGCACCACTCAGGGAGTTTTTACCTTACGAGTCAGTGAGAACTTTTTTTCTTTTTGAAGTACACACATTCATCAGATTTGGCAAATAGTGATCGAAGCCAGCAGCATATTAACTGATAAAATAAATATCAGTTTATTTATTATTCACAGACATCCTTCCTTCCTTTGTTCTGAACTTATTCATTAATAGATTTATGCATGCTGAAATGTGCCAGGCATAGTTCTTGTTGTAAAACAACTCCCTGCTCTTATGAAACCAATTTCAATGAGGGAGATTGCCAATTAATAAATAAGGAAAATAAAATACTATAAGGGAATGAATAAGTACCTAGACACAGTGAGAAGGAGTCCTAGTGGTGCAATAGTTAAGTGCTTGGCTACTAAACAAAAGGTGGGCAGTTTGAACCCACCCACTGTTCTATAGGAGAAGGATATTGCAGAATGCTTCTATAAAGATGGGTTGGAGGCCCTAAACCAAAACCAGAACCAAACTCACTGCTGTTGAGTCTGTTCCGACTCATAGCAACCTTTCCTTGAGTTTCTGAGGCAGTATCTCTATGGAAGTAGATTGCCCAGTCTTCCTTCCTAAGAGTGGCTGGTGAGTTTGAGCCACCAGCCTTCTGGTTAGTAGTAAAATGCCTTATGCACTAGGCCACCACAGCTCCTAGAGTTCCTATAGTACATGCTAATGTGTAACAACATATTAATGTAAAGATACTAATGTAAACACATACTAATGTAAAGCACATACTAATGTGAAAAACAAAATATTAATTCTATATATTAAAAAATGTCTTCAGAGCAGACTCAAAAATTAAAAAAATAAAATGTGGAAACAAATGTTTCTCTTTTAATATTAGGTCCTGAAGTTAGATTTGACCTTTTTCAAAGCTATTGCTGCAAATTTGCCACATTTTTTGTTAGACTAATTACTGTAATGTATATCTCATATGTTAACTTAGATTATCCCTTCTTTAGAATTAGTGCTTAAAGCAATGCTTAATGTAAAATTGCAAGATAGTGAACAATTGGTAGCACAAAAATACTAATGTTAAGAAAATGACTAATATAAATGATATTTTAACTTATTTAGAAAAGGAAAAAGTCCTTTCTTCTTTTTTGTTTTCTTCCTTTCTGCTTTACTAAAGTAAACACTCATTGAGTACCTGTTATCAGTCTTGCTTGCATTCCAAAAAAAACATACTTTATAGTAGACCCCATTCTACTGTTAGAAACTCCCTGCAACATTTATCAAAATATTAGTATAATTCTAAGTAGACCTGAAGATAAATGTATTTAAAATTAAACATAATACTCTTTTTCCCCCAACAAATATATTTGCCACAAGTTTGCGAAATGTATGAGAATCATTAAAGATTTCTCAAATATATGTGTAAGTCATTCATCTTGGCTTCTACATTTGCAAAAGGAAAGGAGTGACAAAAATAGTGTATAATGTTCTTCCTAGCAGATTACAAGCTGTGCTTGTGACCCTTGCTATGCAACACTACTAATCAGTTGATCTCCATTTGTAACTGATTTCCTAGCAGTGTTGGGGGATTTGGTAATCACATACCCACCAGTTCTCATCTGTTTCCCATTTTGATTATAAATATCTATTTCTAAAACATTAAACTTGGAATTAGGAAATGAATATGAGAAACCAAAACAGCAAAGTGTAATACCAGACTACTCAACTTTAGTGTAAACACACATGTACCTTAATCAGCTATGAAGTGTGTCACATGACATTAGTTAAAATATTAAAACTTGAGAAAAAGGTGTATATATATATATATATATATATATATTCCAGGAGCTCTGGTAGCGTAGTGCCTAAGGCACTTGACTGCTAACCAGAAGGCTGGCGGTTCAAACCCACCAGCCACTCCTCGGAAGGAAGATG
>NW_006921814.1:2936020-2938342 GCF_000298275.1 Orycteropus afer afer | reverse complement strand
CACATAACAACAACATATATATATATATATATATATATATATATATATATTCCAGAGGATTCAAGATTTTCTCTATAATAAGTCTATTCCAATTCGTAGTGACCGTATAGGACAAAGTGGAACTGCTCATAGCATTTCCAAGTCTGTACATCTTTATGGATGCAGACTGCCTCATCTTTGTCTGACAGAGCACCTGGTGGATTTGAATCTCTGGTGTTTTGGTTAGCAGCTGAATCTTTTAACCACTGCACCACCAGGGCTCCCTTCCTTATGATATTCAACTGTATTCTGACATTTTCTTCACTGGGAAAGGAAGGTGAGGTTGTGGTTAAAACCCTGAGAATTACCTATAAGTCAAAACATAAGTAAGTCAATGGATTTTCCTATTAGATGACCTACTAAATGATTTAGTGTCATACCTTTCATGTAGAAAATATTCAATAAATGTTAAATTATAATATTACCACCCACTTCAACCAACCACTTCTACCAGCAATTGCAACTAAAGCATGTTATTTATTTCCAAGCCAATTACATGTGTCATGGCAGAAACAAAAACAAGTTTCAAAATCTCTAGCTGAACACATACTCATGATCTCTAGGTTTGGCAGATGCGGCCCCCACCATCCCCCCTCACCCGAGGCAGACTTGCCTACTTCATCCCAGCACTACTTCCACACTGTTGTCGTCAGGTGCCCATGAGTCAGTTGTGACTCAGCAACCTTATGTATAACAGAACAAAACACTGGCCCGTTCTGTGCCATCCTCACAATCTTTGCTATGTTTGACTCCATTGTTGCAACCACTGTGCCAATCCATATCATTGAGGATCTTTTTTTGGTAACTCTCTACTTTGGCCTGAATTTAAAGTGCAAGGTTTTTTTTTTTTTTTTTTTTTACATTAAAATGCCTAATTTCAGTGCACAGAATGTTCTTATAAATGCAAATAATCCTGCTGAATTAGAAAAATCAGAACCTCCTTTTCCTCTATGGCTTATGTGTATAGACTTTGGGGAGCTTAATGGAAAGCTGCTGTTAATTAACCAGGCTGGATAGAGAAATACAAATAAAAATTATAAAAGAAAGATGAAATAAGAAAGGGGGAAAGAAAAAAGAGCTTCACAAGATGCTTTTAAAGAGACTAAATAGTAGAAAAAGAAATGTTCCGAAAGATGATATAGTGGTTAAGGCATTTGGCTGCTAATCAGAAGGCTGGAAGTTCAAACCTACCAGCCACTCTGTGGAAGAAAAATGGGGCAGTCTGCTTCCATAAAGATTTGCAGTCTTGGGAACCCAATAAGAGTTGCTATGAGTTGGAATCCACTCAATGGCAGTGAGTTTGGTTTTAAGTTTATATTCACTTCTTGAGGGGCTTGATACCTAAAGCTAGTTCCATGCACGTGTCCTACTCACAGTGTGACTGACTCAATTTGATTGGTCATACTAAAATAATCAGCAAAATGTCAGGATTGACCTAATAATGATGATCAAAAAGAAAGCAGAATAGATGCCTTGGTCTGATTCACCACTAAACAGCAGGCTCTGCCCCAGTTTCAGGTCCTTTCAGCATGCCAGTGCTTAGCACCTACATAACTGCTCTCATCAGAGAGCTGGTGACACTTTCTTTTTAGCTAAAATTCGTAATCATTTTGTATATGGAAACTTTGTTTTCCCTACCGACCTAATATCACTGTAGGTGACTCTGCAAAGCTTTTGCGGATAGACAGAGTGGGATACAATTCTTTCAGACCACCACCACTCATCAGTCAGTTTGTCATGCTTTGGTAGCTTGCACAGTGTGATGATGCTGGAGGCTATGTCACTGGTATTTCAAATACCAGCAGGGTCTTCCATGGGAGGACTGATTTCAGCAGAGTTTCCAGACTAAGGCACACTATGGAAAAAGGCCTGGTAATCTACTACTAAGAATTATCCATGGAAAACCTTATGGATCACAGCAAAATATTTTCTGATATATTCCTGGAAAATAAGCCTCCTAAGTTGGAAGATACTCAAAATATACAATGACCACAGCAATGGAATTGAACATGTCAATGATAGTTCAGATGGCACAGGACTAGGCAACTTTTTGTTTTGTTGCACGTGGGGTCACCATGAAGAGATCCAATGGGATGGCAACTAACAGCAGCAGTAGAAATGAAATAATGTCTACAAGTGTGCTTTAACTTTCCTTGAAGAAATTATGATGTACTTTTACATGTCCAGTTTTATCTCAAGGATTCTGGCAGCTAATGCCTCTTTGCCTTTTATGCTTTTGGGAAAGAAGCCAGAAGTATGCCAACATTGAAGGTCAAATAGCAG
>NW_006921814.1:2934132-2935500 GCF_000298275.1 Orycteropus afer afer | reverse complement strand
TAGCGACCCCTCCTTGGGTTTCCGAGGCAGTATCACTACGGAAGTAGATTGCCCAACCTTCCTTCCGAGGAGTGGCTGATGGGTTTGAACTGCCAGCCATCTGGTGAGCAGTCAAGTGCCTTAGCCACTATGCTACCAGAGACTTGCAAATCTTAGGAGGTGAAATCCTGAGTATTCTTTTGAAAAAAAAATAGAATGAAATTTATATATAAAATAGTTCAACACAGTATCTTAAAACTTTCCTTGAGTGTTACAGAGAAAAGTAAAATAGAAAAGTTATCCACTTTAATAGCTAGAATTCTTTACTACAACCAAAAAACAAAACAAAACAAAAAAACCAAACTTACTGCCGTCGAGTCGATTCGACTCATAGCGACCCCTCCTTGGGTTTCTGAGGTGGTATCTCTATGGAAGTAGATTGCCCAGTCTTCCTTCCAAGGAGTGGCTGGTAAGTTTACTACAATCAGGAGCCCGGAATTCATTTTCAAGTTGACATTGATGTTTTTCAGCAATATTCAAAATGTCCACTTCTTGATTATTCTTTAATTGAGTATCACAATTTTTAAGTCTAAATATCTTTTGAGAAGAATTTACTTTTAAAAGATATAAAACAATCTTTTGTGAAAAAGATGATGTCCACAGTAAAGGAACATTGTCTAGCAAACTAGTACAACATATTTAGCCTATACTGAAAAATGTTTTTTAAAAAAGAATTTCAATCTTCATTGGAACCCTTAGTATTTGAGCATATATTCCCTGTAGATATGTTACTTTGATGGATAAATTTCATACTAGAAATATGCTTGTTGTTGTTGTATGCTGTTATAGGTCAGCACCTACTCATAGTGACCTTATGTACTACAACAGAATGAAACACTGCCCAGTCTGGTGCCATCCTCACAGTCCTGGCTATTTTGTCATTGTGTCAATCCATCTCATTGAGGAACTTCTCTATTTATGCTGATGTTCTACTTTACCAAGCATGATATCCTCCAAGGACTTGATGACATGACCAAAGTAGGTGAGATGAAGTCTGGCCATTCATTCTTCTAAGAAACATTCTAACTGTTCTTCTTCCAGGACAGATTTGTTTGTTCTTCTGGAAGTCCATGGTATTTTCAGTATTCTTCACCAACACTACAATTAAAATTCAAAGGCATCAACTCTTTCTAAAAAAAAAACAAAAAAACTCACTGCTGTCAAGTTGGTTCAGACTCATAATGACCCTTCCTTGGGTTTCCAAGGAGGTATCTCTACTGAAGCAGAGTGCCCAATCTTCCTTCCAAGGAGTAGCTGGTGGGTTTGAACTGTCAGCTTTCTGGTTAGCAGTCAAATGCTTTAGGCACTATTCCATATCAGAGTTCCTTT
>NW_006921814.1:2915405-2924622 GCF_000298275.1 Orycteropus afer afer | reverse complement strand
AAAGTCAATTCTGACTCATAGTGAATCTATTTGGGTTTCTGAGGCAGTGAATCTTTATGGAAGTAGATTGTCCCATCTTCCTTCCACAGAGTGGCTGGTGAGTTTGAACTGCCAACCTTTATGATTTAGGTAGGGTGCCAGCAGAACTCCTTTGCTTAATAAGAATATCAAATGAATGAATATGTATGTGCACAGGTGGTATTTTTGTCATAGCTGGTATTATAAACACCATGGTAATTTTCATTTGGAAAGTTGGCTCAATGGGTGGAAAACAGGAAATCTGAAAAGAAGTTCACATCATCTTTCAAAATATTCCATCAGTTGAGCTGATCATAAGGTGGATGTAACAGATGAAATTAAATACATTTCCTAGTTGAAGTATCAATGAAAATATCTGGAGACTTGTGGATCTATATTATAGCTAATAGTACTGTGACAATTCAAATGGCATTTGGGAGATTGTCAAATGTACCTTTCATCTTTTATTTTAGCATGGAGAATCATTTCAAGCTTTCCTATGGGATAGATATATTAAAGTTTAATATGTTACAAGAATCCATATTCATTATGTAGTTACACAATGAATCAAAAAAAGGGAGAAAGTTCATTACTTTTCAAAAGATGGATATGATATAGATTAATTTTTTTTTATTTTAGAAATTCATACCTTTTTTTCTTCAATGACACAAAGACTTCAGCTGTGTTCTGTCCAATTAATATAATACACAAGGACTAGAGACATTGAAAAATCATGAATTTATGAATTTACTAGGTCCACATATGGAGCTATTCTCGTATTCTATAGTTATATCTCATTTTAATTATTATATTTAATTTAACCACATCGGATTTATGATGACTATTACTAATTCTTCCTACCACCATTCCTTTCATTTTATTTATAAAGAAACTGAAACTTAGAAGAGTGAATTCCTTGTTCCAGATAATACAGATCGTCTAGTTTATAGAAACCTGGATATTCTAATATGAAGGAATTTTCACAATCAGTTCTTACAGTATTTCTCAAACCAGATAAGTAATTGCATACTGGAAAACTGTAAATAAGTGCTGTCCTACAGAAACATGTTGTTGTTAGGTGCCATCAAGTTGATTCTGACTCTTAGTGACCCCATTCATCATAAAAGAATGAAACACTGCCCTGTCTTGCACCATCCTCACAATCCTTGCTGTGTTTGAGCTTATCATTGCACCCTCTGTGTCAATCCAACTCATTGTGGGTCTTCCCCCTTTTCTCTGACCCTCCACTTTACCAAGCCCGATATTCTTCTCCAGGGCATGGTCCCTTCTGACCACATGAGCAAAGTAAGTGAGATGAAGTCTGGTCATTCTCACCTATAAGGAGCATTCCAGCTGCATTTCTTCCAGGACAGATTTGTTTGTTCTGGCAGCCCTTAGTATTTTCAGTATTCTTTGCCACACAATTCAAAGGCATCAATTATGCCACAGTCTTCCTTACTCATTGTCCAACTTCCACACGCATATGAGGCAATTGAAAATATCTGGCTTGGGTTAGGCATACCTTAGTCTTCAAAGAAACATTTTGTTCTTCAGCACTTTAAAGAGGTCTTTTGCTGCAGATTTTCCCAGTGCAATATGGTGTCTGATTTCTTAACTTCTGAGTCAATGGGTGTTGATTGTGGATCCAAGTAAAATGAAACCTTTGACAACTTAAATCTTTTCTCCATTTATCATGATGTTACTTATTGGTCCAATTGTGAGGATTTTTGTTTTCTTTATGTTGAACTATAATCCATACTGAAGACTGTAGGCTTTTATCTTCATCTGTAAGTGCGTCAAGTCATCTTCACTTTCAGCAAGCAACATTATGTGATCTACATATCACAGATTGTTAATGAGTCTTCCTTCAATCCTGATGCCATGTTCTTCTTCATATAGTCCAACTTCTTGAATTATTTGTTCAGCATACAGATTGAATGAGTATGGTGAAAGGATACAACCCTGACACCTAACCTTCCTTATTTTAAATAATTCCATTACTTTGTTCAAAAAATGACCTCTTGGTCTATGTACAGGTTCCTCATGAGCACAATTAAGTTTTCCGGAATTCCCATAACATTATTTAATGTTGTCCATAATTTGTTAGTATTAAAGGAAGAAGTCCAAGCTGCATTGAAGGAATGGCAAAAAAAACAAGGCTCTAGGAATTGACATGTTTCAACAAATGGATGCAGCTCTGGAGGTGCTTACTTGTCTATGCTAGAAAATTTGGAAGAGTACTAACTGACCAACCAACTGGTCACCTATTTTGGTCATGTTGTAAGAAGGGACCATTCCCTGGAGAAGGATGTTATGCTTGGTAGGGTTGAGGGTCGATGAAAGAGGGGGAGGCCTTCAACGAGATGGATTGGCACGGTGGCTGCGATGATGGGCTCAAGTATAGCAGGGATTGTGGGGCTGGAGCGGGATCGGACAGTGTTTCGTTCTGCTGTGCATGGGGTTGCTATGAGTCGGAAATGACTCAACGGCACTTAACAACAACAATTTGTTATGATCCACACAGTCAAATTCTTTTGCATTATCAATAAAACACAAGTAAACATCTTTCTGGTATAGGTATATTTTGCATTCAGCCAAGATCCATCTGAAATCAACAATTATATCTTTTGTTCTATGTCCTCTTCTGAATCCGGCTTGCATTTCTGGAAGTTAACTGTCAATATACTGCTACAACTGTTTCTGAATTATCATCTGCAAAATTTTTCTTGTGTGTGATGTTAATGATATTCTATGATAATTTCCACATTCTATTGGATCACCTTTCTTTGGAATGGACACAAATATGGATCTCTTCCAGTTGGTTGTTCAGTTAGTACTCTTCCAAATTTTCTAGCATAGACAAGTAAGCACCTCCAGAGCTGCATCCATTTGTTGAAACATGTCAATTCCTAGAGCCTTGTTTTTTTGCCATTCCTTCAATGCAGCTTGGACTTCTTCCTTTAATACTATTGGTTCTTTATTATGTGCTGCCACCTGAAATGACTGAACATTGAACCATTCTTTTTGGTACAGTGATTGTGTGTATTCCTTCCATCTTCTTTTGGTGCTTCCTGCATTGTGCAATATTTTGCCCATATAAAAACTAAAAATGCTGCCATCGAGTCAAATCTGACTCATAGTGACCCCTCTTTGGGTTTCTGAGGTGGTATCTATGGAAGTAGATTGCCCACTCTTCCTTCCAAGGAGTGGCTGGTGGGTTTGAACCACTAGCCTTCTGATTAGCAGTCAAATACCTTAGGCACTATACCACCAAGTTCCCTTTTGCCCATAGAATCCTTCAATATTGCAATAATGTGAGTCAAAATGCAAATGTCATACAGAATTTAAAATTTTTAAAGGAATTTAGTTAATAAGAATAAAGGTGAGAGTGGAATTAATTTTGTTAGAAGATTTGACTTGGAACATCCAAAATATTATTATTTTAACATAAAATTACTGATAAAATATTTGATATATTTTTGTACTAAGTCTTTGAAATATGATATGTATCTCACAGGTAAAGCACACCTTAATCCAACTAGCCATATTTCGAATGCTCAATTGCTACATGTAGCTAGTGGCTACCATACTGGACAATACAAATCTACAGTCTACCATTTGCCTTGGCAGTGAGGGAAAGGAGGAATTACAGAGAGGTTATGATTAGAAATCTTACTCTGGAAGAGGTGTTTATAAGAGGGATCTGGCATAGAGTATACAACATACAAAGGCCAACATTTCACTTCATAAATGAAGACATTGGGCTTAGAGGTATTTGATAGCTTGCCCAAGAGCACAGAGCTATAGAAGTTCTTGAGCTGGAAACAGATAGTTCTTCTTGAAATCTCTGCCATTTCCTACTGTATTACAACTCTTCTCTGGAAAAGAGAAATCAGTAAACAGTGTCTTGAAATCGTCTTTCTTTGTACATAAAAGGTCCACAGAGCAAAAGCTCCCTCACATTATGGGAAATCCAAGATTATTGTAAGGAAAAGTCCCATTTGGTTTGTTTATGCAGGTGACTCTGCCTTATGGATGTGTTATATTAATAATCACACTTTGGTGATGTTGAAGTAATAATATTACACCTCATGATTTTACTGAAAGGCAACATTTTTCTCTAAGAGATATACCTGAATTGCTATTAAATAGATGTGTTAAATTTTAGATTTGTTGTATATACATAAATTCCTAAGTCAAGTGTAAAAGTCAAGTATAACTGAAATGATGCTAACATTTATTTTAGTATTTTACAATATGTCCATAATAAACCCTCTAAATGTAGTAAGAGTAGATGCTTTACAAATTGTAACCTGCAAAGGCAACAGCTTTTATAACAAAACAATTCCTTTTACTTTTTGTCTTTATTCTTTCTTTTAATATGTGTTGAACTCTTGCTATTATATGCCATTGAGTCAGTTCAAATTCATAGCAAACCTGTGTACAACAGATTGAAACAATGACTGTCCCATGCTGTCATCACAATATTGCTCACATCCTTACTATAAACCAGTAACTGAAGCACTGAGGCTAAACCTGAGGATACAAATAGCATAGTTTCAGCCTTATAGAACTAACAATTTATTTGGGAACACAACCAATAAACATATCACCAGAAATAAATATATAATTATAAATCATTGTAAATTATATAAAGAGGGGGAAAAATAGTGTACTGAAATAGAGAATTAGGGGAGGTGGTAGCTGAGTTTCTCTTGTTACAGAGATGAGTATGGGAGAAAGAAACAGCAACGGCATAGGTCCTAAGGTGGAAAAGAGCTTGATGTTTTATAGAAACTGAAACGTGGCCAATGTGGCTGAAGTGGAATCACTGCATGTGAGAGGGACAGAAGAGTCTGGAGGTATAGACAGGTGCCAGATATTCCAGACCCTCATAGGCCATATTAGGACTGTGACTGTTACCCCCAAAAAAATTCCCTGGACCAGTGCAGCCAATAGTTCACACCAGATTTCAAGGAGAAGAGAGTTTTAATCAATAGATGCAGAAAGGAGAGATGGGCAGGGTCTCAGTGACTCCAAAAATGTCTACTCTGCTCAGCTGTTATCATTAGGGTTCTTATACTAAAGGAAAAGAGATACAGCATGCATGCAGGGTTGATTAACAATTTTCTAAAAGTTAGATAGGACAATGGGTAATTAGGAAAGGAATGTTTCCTGTGAGTTCCCGGCAGCCAGGTAATTCTTAATAGCTCCTTCAATGTTTGTCAAAGTCCAGGTAGCCAGTCACAAAGTCTGGCCCAGGAGATTTTATTGACACAGATGGCCCTTTCTTGAAGGATGAAACATGAACTGTGAACTGTATCTTAAACAAAGAACAAATTAATTGATTATAATACAAGACTGAAGTCAGGTTTTAAAGAAATAGCATCTTAACTAAAAATGTGGAATTTTATTTTGAAAACATGGAGGCAGGCCTAACAAAGCAAATATATTTATCCTCACATGGCTACTGTGTGGAGAATGGTTCTCAGAAGGGCAAGCCAAAAGCAGAGATATTTAGGAAATACCCTTGTGTACTCCAGGTCAGTAGAGAGGAGATAGGGTCTTCATTATCAAAGAAAAAAATATAGAGAGTCAAGAACATACATTTTTCTATAGATTGTGCTTTGTATTAAAGTTCATTAGAGAAATTACTTACCTTCCTATGTAAGGCTAAACCCCACAGTATGTTTTTGTCCACACATGGTAAAGTATTTTCATAACCCATTGCCATCAAGTCAGATCAGACTCATAACAACCCCTCCTTGGGTTTCCAAGGCAGTATCACTATGGAAGTAGATTGCCCAACCTTCCTTCCAAGGAGTGGCTTGTGAGTTTGAGCTGCCATTTTTCTGGTTAGCAGTCAAATGCCTTAGGCACTATGCCACCAGAGCTCCCATCTGTACTAAGCTACTGACTTGAAGAATTTGTGTACCTTCTCCTTAATGATGTGGTTTCCATCAATATGCCTTTCAGGAAAAGCATATATAGTATGCTAAATTTATTCAACTCTGTTAGCAGTGCTCATAAACTTTAAAAAAACAAAATCCTGGGGCAATGTATTCAAATTGATGAATGCTTTGAAAAGTCTTTTTAGTATTGTATTCAGTCATTTTCACTAAAAGAGTGCAAAGAATGGATGCTCAAATCAGACTTTTTTCCCCAGAAAGCTCATCGGTAAGTGATGGGTAAAATTTGAATATGTTCTTAGGGAGCCATTTTATAGCACAAAAGAATATATTTATTTTGTCCAAACACTACAGTAATATTACAACATTTTGAACATTTTTGTTTTATTCCATTTTGATTAATTCTCCTCAGCATTCTATAAGAGTTCTTTTTTGTTTCTTTTATGTCATTCACCATAGTCTATATTTTTAGTTTATTGCATTATTTTCTATTTCTCAACTGAAATGTAAATACCATGGAAGCAAAAATGTATCTGCTCTGTTTATTGTTTTATCCCTAAACTGATACAGTTCTTGGCACACAAAAGAGGCTCAATAAATATTTGTTACATACATGAATTACTGAAGGGATACTTAGAAATAAACTATAGTCTTTCAAATGTACAAAAATCTATTTAAGTGAAAAAATATCTGCCATGTGTTATATGAAGCAACCTCCTCTATTTAAATCTCCGCTTTAATACATTTTATATTAAAGCACGGTTTTTAAACCTTGGCACTACTGACATGAAAGCAAAAGCCAAACCCACAATTGAGTCCATTCCAACTCAGAGCAACCCTATAGGACAGAGTAGAACTGCCCCATAGCATTTCTAAGGCTGTAAATCTTTATAGAATCATAAAGCATAGAAATGCCCCATCTTCCTCCCATAGAGTGAATGGTGGATTCTAACCACCAACCTTCTGGGTAGCAGCTGAATGCTTTAACCACTACTCTGTAGAGCTCCACTATTGATGTTGATATTGTTAGGTGCCATTGAGTTGGCTCCTATTCAAAGCAATCCCATGTATGACACAGTGAAACACTACCTGGTCCTGTACCATCCTCACAAGTTTTGCTGTACTTGAGCCCATTGTCACAGCCTCTATTTCAATCTATCTTGTTGAGGGACTTCTCCTTTTTCACTGACCCTCTACTTTACCTAGCATAAAGTAGGTCTGGTCTCCAGGGTCTGGTAACTTCTGGCTATGTGACCAAAGTACATAAGAAGAAGTCTGGCCATTCTCGCTTTAGATTATTGCTAATTGGAAACTACTGACATTAGAGACTGGCAAATTCTTTGTTAGGGGGTATTTCCTGTGCATTGTAGTATGTTTAACAGCACCCCTGGCCTCTACACACTAGATGCTAGTAGTTTTGACCACTACAAGTTTTGACCACTAAAAATGTCTCAAGACATTGTCACATGTCCCCTAAGGGGAAAAGTTGCTCCAGTTGACAACCACTGTATTAAACAATAATTTTTTACGGGATTTAATTAGCAATGTCAAAAATACCAAATTCTGATGCATTGGACACTGAATGGTGGCATTTTCCTATGTAGAATATTTTGTTTAAATTGTTTTTTATAGTTCATTTTTTTGTTATAAAAGCTTTTTTATTAATTTAACATTTAATTTTGAAACTTGAAGATCACAGTCAAGTTTGTCAGACAGAAGAGAGGCTGATTTGTTACAATATACTTGTAAATAATTTGGTGATGGAAAAATCTTATTTTCAAAACATTGAAAAGTCATTCAAAAGTAAGCCTTGAGGGAATGGAAAAACATTTCTTTTCTTTTTTTTTTTTCCTTTTTATTGTGATTTGGGTGAAAATTTACAGAGCAAATACACTTTCCATACAGAAGTTCACATACACTTTGTCTCATGACGTTGACCATGATTTACCACAATGCACCACAATGCAACATCTCTCCCACTTCCTCCCGACAGTTACCTCTTCCCTGTGTCCATCCCTCAATGCATTCCTGCCCCCTGAGCTGTCTCCCTGTACATAAGCAGCCCTTCTTTCTCCCATGCATGTTCTCTCCAAGGAGTGTACCTACCTCAGGTAAATGTTCAACTCATATGTCTGTCCATTGTTTGGCTGGAAGCCACAGGTGTGTGTTCAATTCCAGACTTGAAGGGCACTAGGGGCGATAATCTCAGTGGTTCCACCAGGATCCATTGGGCCAGCAAACCTGGTCCCCCCCCCATTTTTTTTCCCAAATGATTTTGAGTTTTGTTCCACATTGTTCTCCCTGTCTATCCAGGATCTCCTGCATAGATCCTCTTCCAAGTGGTTGACAGTAGTAGCTAGGTACCATCTAGTTCTTCTGGTCTCATAGTCGTATAGGCTGCATATCAGATGGTGTACCAGTTGCTAGGACAAATTGTTTCCATGAATCTTTGGTTTTCTTCATTCTTCTTGGCTCTGGATGAGGAGAGACCCATCGTTGCATCTAGATGGCAGCTTGCAAGCTTTTAAGATCCCAGTCACTACTCACCACAGTAGGAGGCGGAACAATGTTTTGTGTAGTATGTTATGCCAATTGAGCTTGATGTCTTCTGCAACTATGGTCCCAAGCCCACAGGTTCCACTACTTGGTCCCTCTGGATAGCTGGCTGTGACCAAGCGGTGACTACAACCTTGCCCCTTGTCAGCTCCATTATACACCTGGGAATTCAGATCATACACAATAAAGTTATAGGACCACTGTCTGCCAACCTTATATGCGTTCTTGGGTACACTCCCCACTTCATAGACATAGCTAATAGTTCAGCCTGTCCACCCGACTATCCACCCATATACTCGTGTTTGCTTTCACTGACCACGTTGTACTATATGTGCAAAAGGGTCAATCTTTGTTGTCTGTACTTCCCACGTACCTCTCTAAGTCTTTCTCTTCCTCAATGCCACTATATTGATCACTCATATTTGGTAATTGTCTTTCTTTTCACCCAAATAAAAACTTATCTCTATCTATTTAACCATATTCTCTACCCTCCCCTCCCATCCCTGGTAACCAACAAGGAAAATGTCCTTCCATAGATAAGTATTTCCTTGACTTTTACAGTAACAGAATAATACAGTATTTGTCCTTTTGTAATTGACTTATTTCACTCAGCATAATGTCCTCTGAGTTCATCCATGATATGTGGTGTTTTGCAGATTCTACATTATTCTTTAGGGTTGCATAGTATTCCATTGTGTGTATGTACCATAGTTTGGATATCCATTTCTCAGTTG
>NW_006921814.1:2914701-2915305 GCF_000298275.1 Orycteropus afer afer | reverse complement strand
TTTGGCTATTGTAAATAGTGCTGCGATGAACATGGGTGTGCATATGTCTGTTCTTGTCATGGCTCTCACTTCTTTAGGATATATAACTAGTAATGGAATAGCTGAGTTAAATGGTATTTCTAGTTCCAATTTTCGAAGGAATTGCCATACTGCTTTCCACAATGGTTGTACCATTTTACACTGCCACCAACAGTGTATGAGAGTCCCAATCTCTTCACATCCTCACCAGCATTTGCTATTTTCTGTCTCATTGAACTTTGCTACTAGTGCTGGAGCAAGATGGTATATCATAGTTGTTTTGATTTGCATCTCTCTAATAGCTAATGATCGTGAGCATTTCTTCATATGTTTCTTGGCCACTTGAATATTATCCTTGGTGAAGTGTCTATTAATATCTTCTGCCCATTTTTTAATTGGATTGTTTGCCTTTTTGTTATTGAGGTGTTGGAGTTTCCTATAGATTCTAGAGATAAGTCTCCTGTCAGATATGTCATTACCAAGTATTTTTATTCCCAATCTGTAGGTTCTCTTTTGACTCTTTTGGAGAAGTCTTTGGAAGCACATAAAAATTTATTTTTTAGAAGGTCCCAATCATCTGGTTTCT
>NW_006921814.1:2909567-2912936 GCF_000298275.1 Orycteropus afer afer | reverse complement strand
TATTCATGAGGGATATTGGTCTGTAGTTTTCTTTTTGAGTGGTGTCTTTGCCTGGTTTTGGTATCAAGGTTATGCTTGCTTCATAAAATGAATATATATTTTACCAGTGCTTAATCATTTGTGCCCCTAAAGACTCCTCTTTAGTCTTTATTTTATAGACCAGTAGTCACTCGGAAGCACATAAAAACAACAACAACAGTCTTTATATTAGTCTTTATTTAATAGACCAGTAGTTTTCAACTTTTATAATTAGTTTTGATTTTTAGCAGCAGAGCATTTTTTAAAATGAAATCTTACAGTGAAAAATAAAATGGTGTTGTTGTGGAAAAATAAGATTGACACAGTGGCTGCAACAGTGTGGCCAGGTAAAGCAAGGGTCATGAGACTGGCCCAGGCCCAGGCAGTGTTCTGTTGTATATAGGGTCGCTATGAGTCAGAGCTGACTTGACAGCACCTATCAATAACAACAAGTTGTGGAAAAACCATTGGACCATTCCTAGTTTTTCCTTTTAGTGTTTTGTTTGCAGAATACTAACTCTTAAAGCTAATTCATTTACCAGGCAATCCACCAAAACCCCAAAATTGAATACGCTGGCTTTTGACTAACATTTTTTTTTTAATTGTGATTTGAGTGAAAGTTTACAGAGCAAATTCACTTTTCATATAGCAGTTCACATACACTTTGTCTCATGACATTGACTACAATTTATGCCAATGCAACAGCTCCCCTCCCACTTCCTCCTGATAATTACCTCTTCCCTGGGTCCATCCCTCCATGCACTCCTGCCCCCTGAGCTATCTCTCTGTGGATAAGCAGCCCTTCCTTCTCCCATGATTGTTCTCTCCAAGGAGTGTATTTACTTGAGGTAAACATTCAAGTCATATACCTGTCTTTTGTTTGTCTGGAAGCCACAGGTGTGGGTTCAGTTCCAGACCTGAGGGGCAGCTAGGGGCCATAGTCTCAGTGGTTCCACCCAGCTCTCAGACTAGCAAAACTGGTCCTTTTTTTTTTTTCAAATGATTTTGAGTTTTGTTCTGCATTGTTCTCCCTCTCCATCCAGGATCTCCTACATAGATTCCCCTCTGAGTGGTTGACAGTGGTTGCTGGGCACCATCTAGTTCTTCTGGTCTCATAGTCTTATAGGCTGAGGATCATATGCTGTACCAGTCACTAGGACTAATTGTTTCCATGACTCTTTGGTTTTCTTCATTCTTCTTTGCTCTGGACGAGGAGAGACTCATAATTCCATCTAGATGGCAGCTTGCAAGCTTTTAAGATCCCAGTCACTACTTACCAAAGTAGGAGGTGGGACAATGTTTTGTGTGGTATGGTATGCCAATTTAGCTTGATGTCCCCTGTGAATATGGTCCCAAGTCCACAGGTTCAACTACTTGCTCCCTCTGGGTACCTGGCTGTGGCCAAGAAGTGACTACAACCTTGTCCCTTGTCAACTCTACTATACACCTGGGAATTCTTACAGAATATACCAATACACTTGTAGGACCATTGTCTGCCAACCCTATACATGGCTTTGGGTACACTCCCTGCTTCATAGACATACCTAATAGTTCAGCCTGTCCACCCATCTATCCATCCATATACCCTTGTTTGCCTTCACTGAAAATTCAGTATTGTTTGCGTGAAAGGGTTCATCTTTGTGACTAACAACTTTAGGAAACTATTCTCCTTTTTCCCTTTAGCAGGGAATCATCATGAGCTTCTTCAGGGTATTAAAGTTCCAAGGATTTCTTCTGATTTTAAAATCAATCTGTAAGCATGATTACACCACACCACTTTTGAAATTTTTCCTTTCTTTATTTATTTTTGAGCTCTGGTAGCACAGTGCCTAAGGCATCTGATTGCTAACCAGAATATTGGTGGGTCAAACCCACCAGCCACTCTGCAGAAGCAAGACTGGGCATTCTACTTCTGTAAAGATTTACTGCCTCGGAAACCCAATGAAGTTCATTGTGAGTTGGAATTGACTCAACATCAGTGGGTTTGGTTTTGTTAAATATTTTAGAGGTTTCACATTTTAGAAAATAGGCATATTACCAAATCAGTAAGATGCACTGCCATTGAGTCAGATCCAACTCATAGTGACCCCTCCTTGGTTTTCCGAGGTGGTATCACCATGGAAGTAGATTGCCCAACCTTCCTTCCAATGAGTTGCTGGTGGACTTGAACTACCAGTCTTCTGGTTAGCAGTCAAATGCCTTAGGCACTATACCACCAGAGTAACTTTAATATCCTAAACTCCTTGTGATACTAAAATGCAAGGTGAGAGACGAAGCATGTACATTTTTATGACAGTTTCTCATTAGAAAATCGTATTGGACTTTGATTTACTTTTTGTCTGAGAGCTAAGTGTTCTCTATTTGTTGTTCTATTAAGTATATCTTAGCTCTTAAGCATTTATGCTTATAGTTCCATAATCCAGAATATTCTTAGGTGGTGCTTGGTCTAGTGAAAACTTCTGTGTCCTCTTTTCTACTTCTTGCTCCACAAGAAGTCATAAAGTTTATTGGATAACCATCAAGTCACAGAAGTAGAGGATTTCCCAATTTACTCTATAGACATAAGAATAATCTTCCTATTAAAAATAAGTCTGTACTACTTCTGGTGCAGAAATAAACTAGTATTTATTTTCATCACATTTGCATGCAGTAGGATTTTTTTTCTTCAGAATGAATCTTGGTTTATAAAATTAATCCAATAAGTAGTATTAGACTTTACTATATAATACATTGTAAGAATGTGCTATAGAAATAGAAAAAAATATGAGTGGTACACAGTTTCTAAGAAGGAATCAGACTAACTAAAACAGGAGTTAAAAATTGTGCACTTAGGAAAATAGGGTTAAAGCAGGTACGTTCAGTTTCACAGACACCAATTCAGCTACAAACTTTGGCCCTCTTAATAAGGATGGAGTGAGTTGAAGATCGGGAGGTCCAAATGTTTCAATTGAATGTCTCTTAACCTATTTGAGACACAGATTTCTTTGAGAATATAATGAAACTATTGACCCTTTATCCAAAAAAAAATGTACATGCAGCATCTGGAAAACTTATTTCAGGGGCTCATAGAGCCTCTACAGCTGATCATTCATAGAGCACAACAAAGAACATACACTTTCAGGAGAGTCTTCCATTTATGGCAACAAAATATTTACATTTGAATATAATTTCCTTAGATGAGAACATAGACAGTCCCTAGGAGGCAAAATTCAATTATAGTCATTGTTGTTGTTGTTGTTGTTATGTGCCGTCGAGTCAAACCTGACTCATAGCGACCCCTCCTTGGGTTTCCGAGGCAATATCACTACGGAAGTAGGATTGCCCAACCTTCCTTCCGGGGAGTGGCTGGTG
>NW_006921814.1:2903349-2909467 GCF_000298275.1 Orycteropus afer afer | reverse complement strand
ACTGTTAACCAGAAGGCTGGCGGTTCAAATCCACCAGCCACTCCTCGGAAGGAAGATGGGGCAATCTACTTCCATAGTGATACTGCCTTGAAAACCCAAGGAGGGGTCGCTATGAGTTGGGTCTGACTCGACGGCATATAACAACAACAACATTACTTGCATAGGAAGAAGGACCGAGAACAGATTTCTCTTAAGAACTTACAAAAGCCCAGGGGTTTTCAAAGTGGAAGAATGGGAAGCTAGCCAGACTTTTTGTGTGATTGGGGTTTTAGTGAGATGTTTACATTGTGTTTCCAGAATTTTGTCTTTTTTATTGATCAAAGTAAACCATGGTACAGATACCTGCATTGAAAGTGAAACGGAAAGCAGCAGTTGAAGGGAAAAATATATCATATCTCACATAATTTCCCAGGCAAGATGCAATAATCAAAGCAAATGACAGCACAAATGGTTTATAATGAGACTCATCTTTTCCCAAGAAAATACAAAAGTAAAGGGAAAAATTGGATAGCAGGAGAGAGACAATGACTTCAAAGATCACAGCATTATTACTCGCTTGTCCATTAATGTTTCATGCTACTGAGACAAGTTGGCTATTGGATAAAGCAAGGAAGTATAATGCTGTATTAGGAAAGAACAGTAGATAATTCATTGGTGCATAACAACCATTTGTACACAAAAATTTAATGACTTTTGCTACCCCGTAACAAAATCACAATGCCATTTTAACTTGAGCAATTCACATATTAGTCTATTTGCAAAATATTTTACTAGTCTGTGTCCAAATCAAGAGATTAAGATGGAAAGTAAATAGAACAGAGATATGCAATTTAAATCCAAAAACTATTTAATGAGACTAATTCTCAAAACAATTTTTAGATCAACTGAACTGAGATGGGAACTAACGGTCTTTCTCTTGCTGCCATGGCACATCCTGAGTGTTTTTCTGTTGGCATCCTATTCTAAAGGAGCTCTGGTGGCACAGTGGGTAAGGCATTTGGCTGCTAACCAGAAGGTCATTGGTTCAAACCGACCAGCTGCTTCATGGCAGGAAGATGAGGCAATCAACTTCCCTAAAGATTTACAGTCTTGGAAACCCAATGGGGGTTGCTGTGAGTCAAAATTAAATAGATGGCAGTGGTCCTATTCTAAATTCCTCAGTCCTGGATGAAAGGGATTTATATCTTAGGTCTCACAGTACTGAATTTCAGAGAAAAATCTTGTAATGTATGCTATGAGATGACACTGAGAAGATTATTCTTGATTAATCATCATTACCTTACTGCATCAAGCTGTCTTAATTTCATGTCTGATATAGTAGAGATTATTTTGTATTTTGAGCTAGTGAAAACCTACTTTCAGTGGCATTTATGAGCTAAGATACTACTTTCTTAAATATACCAACCCATTTATTTTGTTATACTTCAGGGCACTGTAAGGAAATAAACCATTTAATCATTGTAAGCAAACATAATTTCTATTTTTAGAAGAAACTAAAGTTAAACTGTAACTTAATTATCATGGTCTTTTACTTTCCATTAATTTGGGGACTAATAAAATTCATGTAGTGAATTGTCTTTGATAAAGGTCATTTAATTGAAGTACTGAACATTTAAGAATATGGAGGTGATCGACCATTTTGGAAATACCTCTGTATAGGAAGCTAGGTGATTTACCATTTTGGAAATACCTCTGTATATTCTCCTTAGGGCTACTACCGCAGCTTAGGTGCAACTCACTTATCATCCTTGACGCATTCTCCCATGTAATACCTTATTAACTTTATCCTTTAATAATACTTTAAGTACAATGTCCTTTATGTTTTTCATAGAACTCTAATATAGATATTTTAAACACTGGTTATCTTTATTTTAAATATATAGATCTTACATGTGTTTCTAAGTAAGAGAAAGAAAAACATTTAAGGTCTTTTAAATAATCAGAATGCAATGAATCTTCTCTTTCCATAGATGATGATCAAACTGAAGCCAAAATAGTCATCAGTAGCACTGTGTGGATAAAATATGTTAGAAAACATGGTGTAAATAAAAGGAACAGAAGACTTTTATTCATTCGTTCATTTTATGTTTAATTTTTATTTCCTCATCTGTTCCTGACTCTGTGCTAGGCACTGGTGATACAGTTACAAAATTACAATAATGGTTCATTAAGGTGCCTGCACTAATGGGATTTATTTAGTGTTGGAGATAGATATAATGGAATGCACATAAAATGGTAGCTCTCCTCAGCAGGAAGGTTGGGCAATCCTACTTCCGTAGTGATACTGCCTCGGAAACCCAAGGAGGGGTCGCTGTGAGTCAGGGCTGACTCGACGGCACATAACAACAACAACAACAACTAGGAAAGAGGCATTCCTGAGGCTTTGAAAATGCTTAATAATGGAATCTGCCTACTCCAGGAAGTCAAAGATGAGGGAATGATATGTGAGTTGTGTCTTAATGAGTAGGAGATAAACTTGTCTTAATGAGTAGGAGATAAAAAGATGGGATAGGGGGAGAAAAATTGTCTAAGCAGAGAGAACAGTGGCTTCTGTGATGGGAGCCACAAAATGCCAGCTGATGTGGCAACAGTAGGATGAGGGGCAAGATAACATGAGATGAGATTGGAAACTAAGTACAGATGGACTATGTAAAGAATTGTCTTCATTATGATAACAGTAGGAAGCTCTCATGACAAAGTGAAGGGTTGCGTTTTTGAAACCTTATACTATCTGCAGAAATAGAAGAGCCCACAAGGAGGCTGAGAAGATTCAGGAAGATTTCAAGGGCCTGGAAATGTGGCAGGTGGGTTATACCACAGAGGTGACAATGGAGATGAAAAGAAGTAGATTGGGTCCTGATCATTTAGAGAATGAAAATCAATAGAAACTGGGGGTGGATTGTGGTTCTGCACTATGAGACAAAGGATCATTGCAGGAGCACCAGCTTTTCTGTTTTGGAAAGGCAAGTGATCAGGCAGATTACTAGAGAACAATGGACTGGGTTATCTGAACTAATTAAGTATCAAATTTATTTTCATCTTCAATGTCTCAACTTCCATCAGTACCAACAGCATATTTGGTTATTGTTTTTTTTATTGTTAAGCATATTCTAAGGAGCTCTGGTGGCATGCTGGTTAAAGCATTATTCTGGTAACCAGGAGGTCAGTGATTCAAACCCTTCAGCTGCTGCATGCAAGAAAGATAAGGCTTTCTGCTTCCATAAAGATTTACAGTGTTGGAAACCCTATAGGACAGTTCCACTCTGTCCTATAGGGTCACTGTGAGTTGGAGTCAACTCGATGGCATTGGGTTTGGTTTTTAGTAAATGCTTCCTGGCAATACACTGAGAACTACTGAGTCTTATTTACCTTATCTCTAGTATATTAGGCCACTCCTCAGAATAAAGATTGGGCAATCTACTTCTGTAGTTATATCACCTCAGAAACCCAAGGAGGGGTTACTTTGAGTCATATCTGTCTCGATGGCATTGAGTTTGGTTTGTTTTTTGGTAGTATATTAGGACTGCTAAAAATGTATTGCCTATCTTTGCAAATTCTGGTACAGCAAGTCTGTAACTATCATGTCCATTTGGCAGAATACAAGCTGGAGAACAACATGTTTCCCTAGACAACAAAGGCTGATGATGTCAAAACGGGCTGGAACTTGAGATTTCCTGTTTTCCAGTAACAGGCTTGGATGACTCACTGGGCTTGAATGAGATGCTTTGAACTGGAGTGACTGGAATGATGTTCACTTCTGCATGTTGAAGAGAGAAGTGTGTCCTTGGCCTGTTGTTTGTTCTGCTTGCCATAGAAATCTTCATTTGTCCAATATTTAGAGGAAAACTATGACTGTATCTATTGAAGAAAAGATCTAGAAGAGTCAAATCAGTAAAGAATTCCCCATGGTCAATAAATACATGGACTATTTCTTTATTACTATTACATAAATTTGAAATGATATGATTGAAATTAATCTGCAGAACCAGCCCTAGGGGACTGGTAAAATGCATTCTGTGTGTAATAGAACACTAAGCATCTGTTGAAATGCTCCTGTGGATAATATCTAATGTTCTTGATGATTTTTTTTTAAATATGTATTCTGGTAAATTTAAATGTAGCAACATTTGTTTTTATTTATTTCTTTTTTTTTATATTGTTTCAAGTAAAAAGATAAATGTATCACCCATTTTTTTAAAATAAGTGGATTGTGTTTGAATATATGACTATGAGCATTTACTCATATACACAGAGCACCAAAGTTAAAACTATTCACTCCAAAGTGTTAATAGCTTATTTATCTATACTAAAAAACAAAAACAAAAACAAAAAAAACACCTCACTGCCATGGAGTTGGTTCCAAATCATAGCGACTCCTCCTTGGGTTTCTACTTCCCTATAGAAGTAGATTGCCCAGTCTTCATTCCGAGGAGTTGCTGGTGTGTTTGAACTACCAGCTTTCTGGTTAGCAGTCAAATGCCTTAGGCACACTGTTTTAAGAGTGATTTTTAGTTAATTCTTTTTAATTTCTAAATTTTCCATTTTTTTTATAATTAGCACATATTCTTTTTTTCATAATTTATTGACAAAAACCCGGGAAATACATTACTAAGGAGACTTTAATACAAACTTTGTAGACTGAAACACCACAATATGCTTCAAAAGCCTTACACACCTATAATCTCTGACCTAGCAATTTTACAAAAAGGGATCTATTCCAAGGAAATAATCAGATAAGTTTACAAATATTTATTTACATGATATTTTTCATGGCTCTTTATAAGAGCTAATAGTCATTGTTGTTGTTGTTGTTGTTGTTGTTGTTAGGTTCCATAGAGTTGGTTCTGGTTCATAATGAACCTATGTACAACAGAATGAAACACTGCTGGTCCTGCATCGTACTCACGGTACTTGCTATGCTTGAGTGTATTGTTGCCGCCAATTTGTCAGTCCATCTCTTGAGGGTCTTCCCCTTTTTCTCTGAACCTCCACTTTACCAAGCTCTACATCTTTCTCCAGGGAATGGTCACTCCTGACAACATGACCAAAGTAGATGAGACTAGGTCAGGCCATTCTTGCTTCTAAGGAGTTTTCCCGCACACCAATTCCAGGACATATTTATTTGTTCTTCTGGCAGTCTATAGTATTTCCAACACCACAATTCAAAGGCATCAATTCTTCTTCTGTCTTCCTTATCCATTTTTCAGCTTTTGCATGCTTTTGAAGTGATTGAAAATACCATGGCTTGAGTTAGGTGTACCATAGCCTTCAAAGTGACATCTTTGCTCTTCAGCACTTTAAAGAGGTTTTTACAGCCTATTTGCCCAGTGCAGTATGGAGTCTAATTTCTTGACTGCTGCTTCATGGGTGTTGATTGTGGATCCAAGTGAAATGAAATCTTTGATAACTTTAATCTTTTTTCCATTTACCATAATGTTGTATATTGGTCTAGTTGTGAGGGTTTTTGTTTTCTTTATGTAAATGCAGAATCTGTACAAATTTTTAAAAGTTGCTACAAAAATTTCATTATTCTTATCCTAGATGCCTCTGTACACCATCTCATTTTTTTTTTTTTAATTGTGCTTTAGGTGCAAGTTTACAGAGTAGAGTTTGTTTTACATTCAACATTACATGCACATTTAGTTTCAATCCCCATTTACCATCCCCAACCCTAACTCAGTCTCCTCCCCTCCCTGTCCAGTAACCCCCCTACCTCCCGTGTCCCTCATAGTTATGCACTCTTGCATGTCCTGCGTTTCCTCCTTGTGAATGTTGCCCTTCTGGTGCCCTGTGGTCGATTGTTCCAAGGGATGCATTTCCATAAAGTATCTTGGTGTGTCACCCTGGGTTGTGTGGTCTGTGCATACATCTTGTTTTACTATTGGACTGAGAGCCAGCCCCTGGGAGTGAGTTTTATTCCAGGCGCAAAATGTATCCCAGGGCCATAATATTGGGGTCTCACCAGACTCCATCCAACCAGTAATTCTGGTCATTACTGAGTTTTTGGATTTTGATCCATGTTTTTCCTCATACTCTATCCAGGATCTTCAGATTTGATCATTTCCTGAGTGGTTGGCATTGGTAGCTAGGCACCATCTAGTTCTTCTGGTCTCATAGT
>NW_006921814.1:2901124-2901739 GCF_000298275.1 Orycteropus afer afer | reverse complement strand
AATTTTTAGAAGGTCCCAATCATCTGCTTTCTCTTCTGCTGTTTGTGCATTTTGAGTTATGCTTGAGAGTCTATTTATGCCATATATTAGGGCCCTTAAATTTGCCCCTAGTGTTTCCTTGAGAAACTGTATAATTTTAGGTTTCATGTTTAAGTCTTTGATCCATCTGGAGTTTGTTTTTGTGTATGGTGTGAGGTACAGGTATTGTTTCATTTTTCTGCAAATGGATCTCCAGTTTTGCCAGCACCATTTATGAAACAAACATTCTCTTCCCCATTTAATGGATTTTGGGTCTTTATCAAAGATCAGCTGACTATAAGTCAATGAATCTATTTCTGGGTTCTCAATTCTATTCCATTTGGTCTATGTATCTGTCATTAAACCAGTACCAGGCAGTTTTGCCTGGCTGTATAGTAGGTTTTGAGATCCGGCAGTGTGAGACCTCCTACTTTGTTCTTCTTCTTCAATAGTGCTTTGCTTATCTGAGATCTCTTTCTTTTCCATAAAAGTTAATGATTGTTTTTTCCATATCCCTAAAGAATGTTGACGGGATCTGGATTGGGATTGCATTGAATGTATAGATTGCTTTGGGTAGAATTGACATTTTCACAATGT
>NW_006921814.1:2900236-2900750 GCF_000298275.1 Orycteropus afer afer | reverse complement strand
TGGATGCCTTTGATTTCCCTTTCTTGCCTTATGGCACTGACTAGGACTTAGTACAATGTTGAATAGAAGTGGTAATAGTGGGCATCCTTGTCTGGTTCCTGTTTTCAAGAGGAATTGTTTCAGTTTCTCTCCATTGAGAATAATGTTGGCTGTTGGTTTTCCATAAATGCCCTTTATTGTTGTGGAATGTCCCTTCTATTCCTATTTTTCTGAGAGTTTTGATCAGGAATTGGTGTTGGATTTTATCAAATGCCTTCCCTGCATTGATTGATATGATCATGTGGTTCTTCTCCTTTGGTTTATTTACATGGTTGATGAAGTTGATTGTTTTTCTAATGTTGAACCATCCCTGCCTACCTAATAAGAACCCCAATAGGTCATGATGAATGATTTTGTTGATATGTTGTTGGAGTCTATTGGCTAGGATTTTGTTGAAGATTTTTGCATCAATATTCATGAGGTATATTGGTGTGTAGTTTTCTTTTTGAGTGGTGTCTTTGTCTGGTTTTGGTAT
>NW_006921814.1:2893819-2897119 GCF_000298275.1 Orycteropus afer afer | reverse complement strand
TCTGAGCACACAGACTGTGATTGAGTTTCTGTTGGCCCAGAAGGTAGGTGGGAATGGGGGATGGCCACACCTCTGTTCACCAAGTGGGTGTGGGGTATAAGTCTTGCCGTTCCAGAGTGTCCTTGGGGTTGCTGGAAAGCAAAACATGTTCTCAAGCCCCAGGAATCTGCCAGAGCGCTGTCTATTTAAATATCCAAGATAGTCAAGCCACTTTTAATCCTTCAAAATGGTGGCATCCTACGGACCGGCAAAAGTCCACAGCTCAGCCCGCCTTTCTCATCACCTTCTCTGTTTATTTCCCAGCCACCATGCACAGTCCTCCATGCAGTACTGGCTAGCAGGGCTGATTTTTTGGTTAATTCTTAGGTCGTACCACCACTTGGGATTCTCCAATCTGTCTGTGCCATCAGCATCGCTCAGGATCGCTGCCAGACCGCAGCTCTGTATGTCTCCTTTTTGGTATTTTCATGCAAATTCTTCTGCTAGTTGGGGTTTAGTCCACTTCTGTATCCTTCCCTTCAAGACTCAGGGGTCCAGGATTATCTTCTGTATCTGTGTTAATTGGTTTCCCTTTTCTTTGTTGAAGAGGGTCCGTGCAGTCTTTCTGCCTAATCCGCCATTTTGCCGGTGAATCCATGATCTTCTTCATTAAGTCCTTCAAGTCATCTTCAGTTTCAGCAAGCAAGGTTGTGTCATATGCATATGGAAAGTTGTTAATAAGTCTTCCTCCAGTCTTACCCATGTTCTTTTCAATATAGTCTAGTTTCTCGGATTATTTGCTCAGCATACAGATTAAGTAAGTATGGTGAAAAGATACAGCCTTGACACTTGCCTTTCCTGATTTTAAACCATGCTGCATCCCCTTGCTCTATTCTAATATCTGCTTCTTTTTGCATGTACAGATTTCTCATCAGCACTATTAAGTGTTCTGGGATTCCTATTCTTTGCAATGTTATCCATAATTTGTTATGATCCACATAGTTGAATGCCTTCATATAGTCAATAAAACACAATTAAACATCTTTCTGGTATTCTTTGTTTTCAGCTAAGATCCATATTGACAGCAGCAGTAATATCCCTCGTTCTATGTCCTCTTGTGAATACAGCTTACATAACAGGCAGTTCTCTGTTGATGTAGTGCTACAACAGGTTTTGAATTATCTTCAGCAAAATTTTACTTGTATGTGATATCAATGATACAGTTCAATAATTTCCACATTCTGTTGGATCACCATTTATTGGAATGGGCACAAATATGGATCTTTTCCAGTCAGTTGGCCAAGTAGCTGTCTTTTCCTAGCATAAATGGTGAAGTGCATCCAGGGCTGCATCCATTTGTTGAAACACCTCAATGACTATTCCATCAATTCCAGGATCCCTGCTTTTGCCAATTCCTTCAGTGCAGCTTTGACTTCTTCCTTCAGTACTATTGGTTCTTCATCATATACTTCCTCCTGAAGTTGTTGAATGTCGGCCAATTTTTTTTGGTTCAGTGACTCAGCGTATTACTTCCATCTTCCTTTCAATGCTTCCTGCATCAAATATTTTGTTCAATATTTTGCCCATATTGTTGTTATTATTAGATGCCATCTAGTTGGCTTCAATTCATAGTGACCTTATATACAACAGAACAAAACACTGCCCAGTCATGTGCCATCCTCACAATCTTTGCTGTACTTGAGCCCATCAATGTGGACACTGTGTCAATCTATTTTGTGGTGGGTCTTCCCATTTCTTGCTGACCCTCTACTTTACCAAGCGTGATATCCTTCTCCAGAGAATGGTCCCTTCTGACTACTTGACCAAAGTAGGTGAGATGAAGTCTGGCCATTCTCACTTCCAAGGAGCATTCTGGCTATACTTCTTCCAGGACAGATTTGTTTGCTTTTCTGCCAATCCATGGTATTTTCAGTATTCTTAGCCAACATCGTAATTCAAAGACATCACCTCTTCTTCAGTCTTCCTTATTCATTGTCCAGTTTTCACATGCATATGAGGTGATTAAAAATATCATGGCTTGGGTTAGGAACACCTTAGTCTCCAAAGTGACATCTTAGCTTTTTTGCACTCTAAGAATAGAATCTTTCAATATTGTAACTCAAGGCTTGAAATTTCCCTTCTGTTCTTTCAGCTTGAGAAATACTGAGCATATTCTTCCCTTTTGGTTTTCTGATTCTATGTCTTTGCACATTACATTATAGTACTTTATTTTTTTCCTTGAGCCACCCTTTTAAATCTTCTGTTTAGCTCTTTTATTCCAACATTTCTACTCTCCATTAAATAGCAAGTTTCAGAGACTCTTCTGACATCCAGTTTGATCTTTTCTTCCTTTGCTGTCTTTTTAATGACCTTTTGCTTTCTTCATGTGTGATGATCTTGATGTTATCCTACAATTAGTCTGGTCTTTGGTCATTGGTGTTCAGTGTATCAAATCTATTCTTTAGAAGGTCTCTAAATTCAGGTGGTATATATTTGAGGTCATGTTTTGGTTCTCATGGGCTTGTTTTAATTGCCTTCATCTTCAATTTGAACTTGCACATGAGTAATTGATGGTCTATTCTACAGTCAGCTCCTGGCCTTGTACTGAATGATGATATGGAGCTTCTCCATTGCCTCTTCCACAGATATAGCTGATTTGATTCCTGAGTATTCCATCTGGCAGGGTCCACATGTATAGCCACCATTTATGTTCTTGAAAGAAGATATTTGCAATGAATGAGTTGTTGGTCTTGCAAAATTCTATCATGCAATATCTGGAGTCATTTCATATCACCAAGGCCATATTTTCCAGCTACCGATGATTCTTCTTTGTTCCCAATTTTTCTTTCCAATCACTAGTAATATCATCACATCTTGATTGCATGTTTGGTCAGTTTCAGATTGCAGAAGTTGGTAAAAAACCTACAGTTTCTTAATGTTTTACTTTGGTGGTTCGTATGCAAATGTGAATAATAGTAGTATTAACTGGTCTTCCTTGTGGGTGTGTGTATTATCCTATCACTGACAGCATTGTACTTCAGGATAAATCTTGAAATCGTCTTTTTGACTATGAATGAAACCTGTCCACTGAAACCTGCCCACGATGGGTGACCTTGCTAGTATTCAAAATACCGGTGGCATAGCCTCTAGCCTCACAGCAACACACAAGCCACCACAGTATGATAAACTGATAGATAAGTGGTACAGTTAATAATTGTTGTTGTTGTTATGTGCCTTCGAGTTGGCCCTGACTCATAGCGACCCCTCCTTGGGTTTCCGAGGCAGTATCACTACAGAAGTAGGATTGCCCAACATTCCTTC
>NW_006921814.1:2892894-2893478 GCF_000298275.1 Orycteropus afer afer | reverse complement strand
ACCAGCCAACCCTCAGAAGGAAGGTTGGGAAATCTACTTCCATAGTGATACTGCTTCAGAAATGCAAGGAGGGGTCACTATGATTCAGATCCAACTCGATGGCAGTGCATTTGTTTTTTTTGTTTATATTTCATTAATACAAAAAGAACCATTTTCAGCCATTTAAACTAATGTTGCAAGAATACATTTATGTATTTGTAGTTATTTTCTCAGAGCAGTGATGCTAAATACAAGAGTTTAAAATTTTCTTCTATGTGCATTTCAAAGTTTCTGCAAGGAGTATATGCACTTAGTTCAGCAACAACAAAAAATAAATTTTATTCAAAGGATTTGTGTGGTGAGTGTGTGCAGTAACCAGAGTGCAATGGATTCTTTGAAGAACTGTAGTTCATTTCCAGTAGGTGTCTACCTTTACTGATTATCCTTGGAATCCACTGAGGAGCCTTCTGCTTCCTTGCCACCTCTAACTAGAGTTCCTTGAAAGACTTTTAGGCATACAGAAAATTGTAACATTATGTATTGGATAGTGTTTTCAGTTATTCTGATACATATGCAGCAATACTTTTTTTTTTTTTTTTAATTTT
>NW_006921814.1:2872015-2885539 GCF_000298275.1 Orycteropus afer afer | reverse complement strand
AAAAAAAAAAAAAAAAACAGCCTTAAATTGTGGGGGGTGGGCAGAATTTCAACCAGGCACAGGGGAAAGAAAAAATTGTGGCAATACTTTTTGACTACTGTGTACACTGTGCAGGAGCAAGCCCTGATGATCTGTGTCCTTTAAGAATACAGAATATAGGGCAGTTCTCCTCTGTCACAAGGGGTCTCCTTGAGTCAAAAATCAACTGAATGGCACCTAACAACAGCAACACTATGTGCCAAACACTCTCCAACACCAGGTCTCAAGGGGACATTTAGAAAGAGCATAAGATACAGATTTTTAAGATGAGAGCTTCAGTCTGGAATCTGCCATGAATTAGCTTTATAATTTAAGCAAGTCACTTAATCTTCTGAACCTCTATATTCACTCATTTATTCAGTCACTAAATGTTTACTAAGCACATCCTACGTGATAGGAACTATGTCAAGTGCCAGAGGTAGAACAGTCAACAAAATAAAATCCATTTTCTCATTCTAATATAGAGACTGTGGCAACATCTAAATATAAAGCCTCACCATATGCAGATAGAATAAAGTGTTTTGGCATAAACTTAGACCAGCAAGACCTGGAAAGAGCTGGAGGGCAAGGTGGCTGATCTAGAAAGACTGGTAAATTGACATTAGAGAAAAAAAACTAGAAGAATATATTATTGTGGTGTAGTCAGTTCTTACTCATGGCAACCCCAGGTGTGCAGAATAGAACTGCTTCATAGGGTTTTCACAAGTCTGTGGCCTGTCAGAAGCGTATCACCCATACCTTTCCTCTGGTATCTGTCTGGGTGGGTTGAAACTGCCAATCTTTCAGCTAGTAGTCAAATTTGTGCTACCCATGGACTCCTACAAGAAAAATACAAGTGACAATAATGACAAATTCCTTATTTCCTTCATTGAGTTATTAGAAGAACTTTGTGAATGAGTTTTGCAAGTAGAGAAGGGCATATTCAATATCATGCAAATATTATTCTACAAAGTTGCTTTTGGTAGGGTAGGAGAGAGCCTGAACTCACTTTTCTTTATCTAAGGATTTCTTCTTCCTTTGGAGATGGAGTAGGTATTATAAATATATGGAATAAAATGTCCATTTAATGTAAATGGAAATAATGAAATGTTTCCCTATGGAGAGACTTGCATTTTGGTCAATGTCCCTTTAAGTCCTTTTTATTTTAATCTTAATGATTCTCCAAAAATAAAGAATCAGCAAAACACACAATCTAATAGTTCCCTGGTATCAGGTCACCAGATACTACTAAAAAATGTCACATACCAATCATCTCTGTACCCCTTCCCAACTGTGTGTAACAAATTGGATCATTTGAATCTCTCACAGATTTTTCTCTGCAAGTATTTTCTCTCTTTTAATATTCACATATAACACAGCCACCCTGAATGAATTTTAAATTATAAGGAAGGAAAAGAAAAGTTTCTGAAAAATGTCATACATTAATTTTGATACTTCCTCATTTAGCCCAGATGTTCGATGGATAGCCAGACTGTGCCAAGTTACTCAGGGTTTAGTCCCTAGGTCTTGTGCTTTCTCTCAGGTGTTGATGAGACTCATGTGAGATGGAATATGAAAGTGCATAATGCCTAGTGCTGGCTGTAGACCAACCAAAATCTCTGGGGCTTGATTGTTTATACAGGTGTGCACCTTACTGTCTGTGGTTCTGCGGTTATAAAAATGTGCTGGAGGTTGGAAGAAGCTAAGAACAAAATTAAAATAAGTTCTTAACTCTTTAAAGATTTCTGCTGTTCAGGACTGTTTTTTTTCTTTCATGTAGATTTCATGGCATTGTTTATAATGGATGAGCAGAATGCCTTGCTCTGGCATAGGCTCAACAAATATTAATCAAATTTAATAAAAAAGAAAGGGAGAATGAAATAAGGAAGAAAAAGAGAGAAGAAAGAATTTGTTATATGTACTACTTTTGGACAGAATTAGGACATATTAATATGGAATTTTTTGAAGAGTGTTGATTGCTTAATGCTTTCCTATTTTCATCAGTAAAGGCAACAAAATTGAGTGTAATAATTAGAGTAATTAATCAAGAAATTTATATAGTAAACATTCTTTCATTTGTGACCTGCCTTGATGAGAAATAGATAGATAAATAGACAGACAGACAGACACAGATAAAGATATATAGCCTAGTCTCAATAAGACCTCACTGCATGTATTATGAATGTATAAACCATAGGCTACAATCTCTATTGCCCAATATTTAATACAGTACCTAGTTTGTAGACAGTACTCAAGAAATGTGTTTTTGACATGAGTTACTTGATGAAAAATTAATAAAAATAAAATCATGAATGAATGAATGAAGACCAAGCCTGATATTTTTCATTAATTAGAAAGATGTTTCTGTTGTTATTGTTTGGTGCCATTGTGTCCATTCCAACTCATAGTGACTGTGTACAATAGAACAAAATGTTGCCTAGTCCTGTGCCATCCTCACAGTCCTTGCTATGCTTGGGCCTATCATTGCAGCCACTGTGTCATTCCATCTGTTGAAGGTCTTCCCTTTTTCTTTGACCCTCCACTTTACCAAGAATTATATCCTTCTCCAGGGAATGGTTTCTTCTGACAACATGACCAAAGTAGATGAGATAGTCTGGCCATTCCACATCTAAGGAATATTCCAGCTGCATTTCTTCCAAGACAGATTTGTTCGCTCTTCTGGCAGGCCATGGTGTTTTCAGTATTCTTTGCCAACACCATTATTCAAAGGTGTCAACTCTTCTTCAGTCTTCCTTATTCATTGTCCAGCTTTCACATGCATATGAGATGATCAACAATACCATGGCTTGCAGTAGCTGCACCTTAGTCTTCAAAGTGGCATCTTTACTTTTCAATAAGTAACTTTTCACTGTAAAGAGGTCTTTTGCAGCAGATTTTCCCAGTGCAGTATGACATCTGACTTCTTGACTGGTGCTTCCATGGGTGTTGATGGTGGCTCCAAGTAAAATGGAATCATTGACAACTTCAATCTTTTCTTCATTTATTGTGATGTTGCTTATTGGTCCAGTTGTGAAGATTTCTGTTTTCTTTATATTGAGGTATAATCTGTACTGAAGACTACAGCCTTTGATTTCCATCAGTAAGTGCTTCAAGTCATCTTTTCTTTCAGCAAGTAAGATTGTGTCATCAGCATGTCACAGGTTCTTAATAACTCTTCCTCCAATCCTGATGCCACCTTCTCTTCATATAGTCTAGTTTCTTGGGTTATTTGCTAAGCATACAAATTAAATATGGTGAAATATGGTGAAAGGCTGTAACCCTGGCACTCTCCCTTTCTGATTTAAAACCATGTAATATTTCCTTATTCTGTTCAAACTGTTTCTTGGTATACATACAAGTTCCTCATGAGCACAATTAAGTGTTCTGCAATTCCCATTCTTCCCAAAGTTATCCATAGTTTATTATGATCTACACAATTGAATGCTCCATTGACTATGCAAAGACATTTGACTGTGTGAATTAGAGAGATAGCAAAGTGTTAAAAGATGGATTCTGGAGCATAGACTTAATCTCCAGTTCCTTCATTTACTACCTGTGTGACCTTCAACATGCTACTTAACCTTTCTGTGGCTCCAATTCCTTACCTGTAAAATGAGAATAATGTTATTATCTACTGCAAAAGATTGTTCTGAGGACTAAATTAATTATGGGTACAAACTGATTAGAAAAATGCTTAACATATAGCAAGCATATAGTAAGTGCTTACCATATAATAAGAAAAATATTCACTATTATTTCATTAGGAATTTAATAAATCCACACTATGAAATGAGAACTCTATACAAACATTTATTTCATTAAATGTAAACTGAATAATATGAGTAGTATATAGTGGATGCTGATAGAAAGTGAATTTTTTCTTCTTTGAGAAATTAGTGCAGACCATTAGCCTGTGGGATCAGGGCATTGTTTCTGCACATATCTGGACAACATGTCTCCATTTCTGTTGTCCTTCTCCAACTGATTCATTCCATAGACCACACACTTTGTTCCATACTATTCTGGGATAGAAGTGTTACTTTGTTTCAGGATTGAGTTTTGTCACTTCTGCTGCTACTGTTCCATGTTCACTTATATTAGAATGCTTACCAATTTCTATGGCATCTTTATTTTTCTTTAACAGGTTCTGCAAAGTACATGCCCTTTATTATTATTATTATTATTATTGCTAACATGGGAATGCTTTCACTTCTTTTCTAATATGAATACTTCTTATGTTTTTACGCTTTCTCTGTTTTTCCTACTGCAACAATGAGAAAGGTGGCCAGATGCACTCCCTTTGTGAAGAGTGCTTAAATTCTTGATTGGTTTATGAACTGAGAAAGAGATGTCTCATTCCTCAGCACTATGACATTTACAACACTTTATCAACAGTTGTTATTGTTAGTTGCCATCAAGTCAGCTCTAATCATGGCAACTTAGGTACAACAGAACAAAATGTTGCCTGATC
This sequence comes from Orycteropus afer afer, assembly GCF_000298275.1. Lineage (NCBI taxonomy): Eukaryota > Metazoa > Chordata > Mammalia > Tubulidentata > Orycteropodidae > Orycteropus > Orycteropus afer. The sequence continues at coordinate 2,881,050 of NW_006921814.1, read as the reverse complement.
CTGCGTTACCTTGATGATTGTTCGTGTGTTTTAGTCTACTGTAGTTGCCATTCATATCATTGAGGGTTTCCTTCATTTGCATTGGCCTTCTAGTTTACCAAATATGATGTTGTTTTCTTGCAATTGGTCTTTCCTGATGACATGCCCTAAATACAAAGGCTGAAGTCTCCCTATCCTTGCTTCTAAGGAGCATTCTTATTATATTTCTTCAAACACTGGTATGTTTATTCTTCTGGCAGTTCACAGCATATTTGGTGTATTCACTATTCTTCACCAACACCACAATTCAAATGTGCCAGTTGCTCTTAGGTATTTCTTTTACATTGTCCAGCTTTCAAATGCACATGAGGTAATTAAAAAACCCATGGTTTGGATCAGACCTACCTTAGGTATCAAAGTGATATCTTTGCTTTCTTAACATATTAAAAAGGTCTATTACAACAGATTTGCCAAGTGCAAAATGTCATTTGAGTCTTTGAGGCTGCTTCCTTGGGCATTGATTTTTAATTGATCCAAGGAGAATGAAATAGTTGACAACTTCAACAGTAGTTCACTTTATTCTTAACTATTTCTCACCTGGTGCTTCCAGACCACATGGTAACTGGGGGCATAAAACAATTTAATAAACCTTATGTGAACATCCTGAGGGCATGGACCAAGTTAAAATTTTGTCTTATGGAGTATTTGGTATTGCTGTGGTGATTTGAAGGGATAGCACACAGTACTATGCTATGAGGGATTCATTCCTTTGAAAACACTCGTAGATTGCTGAGCCAAACTGATACATTTTAATGGATTTGGCTTGGTATCATCAACACAAATAGACAAGATGCAAAGGCTCTGACATCTGTGAAGCTGAGTTGGAACTATCCCATAAATCAGTCTCTCAAGGTGGTTTCCAGTCCCTTGAGGAAAGAGTAGCATCCTTATTCTCACTTGTGGCGATTGCTTCTCTCATGTTGTTGTTGTAGCAGGTATTCCTAGTTTAAAAAGTCTTGTGTTTGCTAGTAGCTCCAGAGTTTCCATTCACATTCATTCACCAAGAGTCTTATATCATCCTTTTCACTGTCACTCCAGGACTCTCTTCAGCAGAGCCTCAAATAGGGTGACATTTATGGTTTTATCTTGGAGAGTCAGGCTGCATGAGCATTCAAATCAATTATGTCTATGACAGAGAAAAACTACCTCTTGACATCAATATATTCAACTGAAAACTCATGGTGACAATGGATCAGAAGATGCTCATAATTAAATTGAAAATATAAAAAGGCTACTTAAAAGTGAATCAACTTAAAATAGGACCTAATAATTTCATAAAGAATAATGAACACATACATTTTATTAGGACTTTTTATTGAAAAGTTATGCAAATAATTATATCTTATCTAATGTGAAAAATATTCAGCTTATAATTGCAACAATGTTCTAGTGCTGTGGGTTAAGCTGGCATGAGTATTTGTAGGGCATCTAATCTTACAGATCAGTGAATAAGTGAATATTTTGTATGATGAAAACCTTTGCTTCCCAGTATGACCTTGTAATTGTAAGAACTTGGACAATAAATTTTCAATAGACTCATTTTAAATGATTGTGTGGAAAAACTAATATATATGAAATCTATTTATTGTTGTGTTGGATACATGGTAGTTATTACATGATAATAATCAGAGAGAAGCCTGGTGATCTATTTCTGAAAAATCAGCTATTGAAACCCTTATGGAATACAGTTCTTACTCTGACACACATAGAGTCACTATGAGTTGGAATTGACTCTATGGCAACTGGATTGTTGTTGTTGTTGTTGTTGTTATGTGATGTCAAGTCGGGCCCTGACTCATAGCGACCCCTCCTTGGGTTTCCGAGGTGGTATCACTACGGAAGTAGATTTCTCAACCTTCCTTCCAAGGATACATGAAAGTAAAGCATGCATCTCCACTAGATCTAAAGACAATCATCCACCTAAGGAAAATGGCAGCTTTACATAAAAGGTCTTCGCATTGTTCAGGTTTTTTGAAGTTGTGTTTAGCTCTCCCTCCTTTGAAAAATTTTTAACTTATGCAAAAGTAGGAATTTTTAAGTCAACACTATAGGAACATATGGAACTCTGGTGTTGCTGTAATTAAGGCATTGGGCTGCTAACCAAAAGGCTGGTGGTTTGAACTTACCAGCCCTTCCACAGGAGAAAGGTGAGGCCATCTGCTTCCATAAAGATTTACAGCCTTACAAACTCTATGGGAATTGCTATGAATCGGAATGGACTTGATGGCAGTGGGTTTGGTATTGGTTCATGTAGCAACATAACTAATTATCTGAGCTGTTGCTGGTACTCCCATCCCCATCACATCGCCTTCCTCCCGTGGCCCTGCTCCTTTCCCTTCACAATGCACTTACCGAAAGAAAACAATTCAAAAGGGAGTCTCTCAGAAAATACAAATTAAGATTGGAAGTAAAGACGGAGTTGATGGCAAAGTCTTCTATAGATGATAATATACACTATACCAGGTCAGATTATCCAATAAGCAAGGTAAGCATGAGCTTACTTGTGCTTACTTACTGAACTATAGTAAACAATTTCACATTTTTTCACATCAAAAATTCAGCTTCTAGGTATGGCTAGAATCTGTATCTTCCCTACAGCTTCCTATAGGATCAAAGCCTCTTTTCAGATTTACAATCCCTGACAGGGCCAGAGTTCCCAATAAGCAAAATAAGCAAGTCGGCCCATGCTTACCTGGCTTATTGGGTAATCCACCTGGTACTGCCTACTTGTTGAAACTTGATGGAGTATGCAGGAATATAGTGAGTGCAACAACTGTTTTCAGTTCTTGCCTGGCTATACATGGCAGACAGGTTATTACTTTCTGTACTCAGATACTTAATTATAATCCTTTACTTGACCTGGACTTTTTTCCAGGTTCTGTTATAGTATCAGTGGAATATTGTAATTGATTGCTTACATTGGCAAGCGACTCTTAAAAATAATTGGTGCAAAAATTATAGTTACATTTTGTCTTTGGTGGCTAGTCAAGCAAATCTATGGATAAACTGGATGTTATTTCATTGCATTCAAAGACACACATACACAGGAGGGAAAGGAAAATACACTCATTTCTGCACGCTCTTCTTAGAATGTGGCAATTCAATTTTAACAACAGTGTACAACAAGGCAAGAAGATAAAGAAAAATAGAAGTCCAAGAAGCAAAATGTATAATTTAATATTTGAATATTGTGTTATTGTTTTTGCCTATAACGAATTAGTCTGAAAACTTTACAGAAAGGATTTTTTAATTCCTTCTCTTTTAATAAAATTTTTAGTTTTAATTATTAAATAAGGAGCTCTAGTAGTATAGTGGTTAATGCATTTGGCTGCTAACCAAAAGTTTGGTGGTTCAAATCCACCAGCTGCTCTACAGAAGAAATATGAAGCAGGCAGTTCCCGTAAGGATTCACAGCCTTGGAAACCCAATTGAGCTCACTATGAGTTAGAATTAACTCAATGGCAGTGAGTGAGTCTTGAATGTGTAGGAATTATAAAGTATTTTAACAACACAATAAAGTAAATCAGTTTAAACAATACTCATATACTGACCATACATGTTCGACAGTACTAATACTTTGCCATACGTTTCCAGAGAGCATTTTTATAAAGAAATAAAATTTTACATATTCAGCTAAAATCCTATATTTTCCCCCTTTTAAATCAGTTAACTACTATCTTGAAGTTGGAATGTATAATTCCCAGGCACACTTTTGTATAGTTTTGCATATGTGTGTATCCATGAACAACATACATTATAATTATAGTTTATGTTTTTAAAAGTTAAATGTATCTTATCATAGTCTTTATATCATTTTGCAGTATGCTTTTAGCATTCAGTGTTATCTTTTTGAGATTTATCCATGTTGATAAATTTAGTATCTACCTCATTAATTTTAAACACAACATAATATTCCAATTCATGAAACAAGTTCCATTATAATATAAGAAAAAATGATAAATTTATTGATGCCTCCTAAAGGCCAGGCAATTAGATCAATATTTAGATATAGATATATGATTTGATCTTTGCCTGGGGTTATACCTTAATTTGATGCTCTTTTACTGTCTGGATAGGTTAAAAATGAGAAAAATGTTTTATTTTCCAGTCAAGCAAGGCCAAGCATTTCTGACTTCACCATGTTCTTGTTAATTTCTATCAAGTTATCTCTGACTCACAGTGACCTGATATGTAACAGAACACAAATGTTGTCTGGTCTTGCACCTCCTCATGTTCTTTGGTATGTTTTGAGTTTATTGTTTCAGCCATTGCATAAATCCATCTGTCATGTGTTGAACTGTGTTTCCCTAAAACATATGTCAACTTGGTTGGGCCGTGATTCTCTTTGGTTTGGCAGTTATGTAGTGATGTAATTACCTCCATGATGTGATCTGATGTTAGAGGATTAAGGTGGAATGCAACACCCTTAATCAGGCCACAGACCTAATTCAATGTAAAGGGAGTTTCCCTGGGGTGTGGCCTGCATCCCCTTTTATCTTACAAGAGATAAAAGAAGAAAGAAGCAAGTAGAGAGAGGAGGGACCTACCACTACCAAGAAAGAAGAACCAGGAGTGAAGTGTGGACTTTGGACCCAGGGTCCCTGCACAGAGAAGCTCTTAGACCCAGAGGAAGATTGATGCCAAGACATATGGAGGCTTGCAAGCAATGCAGGGCCCACACATGCTGAAAGGAGATAAAGAACTTTCTCCTAAATTTTGAGCCTTCAGAGAAAGAGAAACTTCCCCTAGAGCTAGCACCCCAAATTCAGACTTTTAACCTCCTAAAGTATGAGTGAATAAATTTTTTTTGTAAAAGCCATCTACTTTTGGTATTTCTGTTATAGTGGCACTAGATAACTAAGATACCATGTCATGTAGGTGTTGGAGCTCTGATGGTGCAGTAGCTTCTTACCAAAAGTCACTGGTTTGAACCCACCAGACAGTCTGTGGGAGAAAGATGAGGCAGTCAGTCAGCTTCTGTAAAGATTTACAGTCTTGAAAACCCTATGGTGAAGTTCTGCTCTTCCCTACAGGATCACTATACATTGGAATTGACTCGATGGCAGTGTCTTTGGTTTGGTTTTGGTTTCACTTTACCAAACATGATGTTCTTTTTCAAGGAATTGGTCTTGTCTAATATGCCTTAAGCACTTGACTGCTAACCAGAAGGTGGGTGGTTCAAACCCACCAGCCACTCCTTGGAAGGAAGATGGGGCAATCTACTTCCATAGTGATACTGCCTTGGAAACCCAAGGAGGGGTCGCTATGAGTCGGGTCCGACTCGACGGCACATAACAACAACAACAACAATGATTTCCAAAGTAAGCGAGTTGAAGTCTTGCCATCCTGCATATGAGACAGGTGAAAAAGATCATTGTGTGTGTCAGATGCCCCCTAACAAAATGACATTTTTGCTTTTTAAAATTTGAAAGAATTCTTTTGTAACAGATTTGCTCAATGGAATACATCATTTGATTTCTTGACTGCTGCTTTCAAGGACGACTTCTATATATGTCTTCTTAACTCTGTAAACCAGTCAGTTCTTCATTGAGTGTATTTCTTGTTGCACATTAGAAAATAAACTTAGTAGAAGCCTGCTCATTTTCTTAATATTCTAGATAGAAACCTCCTTGCACAAATTCATGAGTGTGTTAGGTATATTTTCTCTTCCCAAATATTAAAAGACAATACTTTGCTGTCAGAATGGACCATTCCCTGGAGAAGTATATCATAGCTTGGTAAAGTAGAGGGTCAATAAAAAAGGGGAAGACCCTCAAGGAGATAGATTGACACAGTGGCTTCAGTGATGGACTCAAGTATGGCAAGGAATGTGAGGGTAGCACATGACAGGACAGTGTCTGGTCCTATTTTCCATAAGGTTGGTATGAGTTGGAGCCAACTTGATGGCACTTAACAACAACAACATTTTACCACAACATAGAATATATCCGATATTTCTAACCTCCTATAATTATCCTTGTTGTTCACCACCTGATCCCAAAGCCAGTATATATTTGGTTTAAATTTGAGACCAGTGAAAATGAGGAAATCCTCAATGAGTTGGGTTGACATGATAGCAACAACCATGAATTTAAACCTACCAAGAATCATGAAGTTGATGCAGGATCAAGAAACTTTTCGTTCTTTTATACATAAAGTCACCGTGAGTTGGAGCCAACTTGAAGATAACTAACAAGTGTTTCATTTGTAGGTACCAATTTCTTTATCACTTATCTATTACCATGATTATGTATAACAAACCACAATAAAACTCAGTGTTTTATAACAACCAGCAACCATTTTTGCTTTCACATCTGTAGGTCAGATGGAGGTTGAGTGCTCTAGGCTGGACTTGATTGTAAATTGCAGGTTAACTCCAGGTGTGCTCCATAAGCTTTTTCTCCTTCTCAGACCTTGGGCTAATTGGGGCTTATTTTTTTTCATGGTAGTTACAGAAGCCCAAGAGAGAATACTCAGAAATGCAAGCACATGTCAAGCCCCTATTTGTGTCATGTCTATTAACATCTCATTGGTAGAGCCTTAGGCCAAGGGACAAGAAATGTACTCAAAGTCTAATGGCAAAGTGTGTATATAGGGAAGAGTAAAGAATTTAGAACAATAGTACAATCTTCAAGAGAAATAAGAACAGCTTATTTTTGTTGATTGCCTCCTATGTACCAGACACTGAAATAGATGCTTTACATGCATAATCTCACATAATTCTCTTATCTTCACTGTGAGATATGTATTATCATCTCCATTTTACAAATGAATAAAAGAAGAGTTAACTAATTGGCTTAGTAAGTAGCAAAGCCAGGAACTAAATCCATTTTTGTATCTCCAGATAAATGTTCTTTCTTCTAAAAGCCATATTACTTCATTTCCAATTTCCCAAATTTTTAATTTTAAAAAATGCATATATAGTCAGGACAGTTAAAATAAAATATAGTAATAATCAGTATGCTTTATATGTATCTTCCAGAACCAGTTTATCCCCACTTTTTTCATGTCAATAATATAGAAAATAAGCATCATTATCCATTTGAGGTGAAAGAACATGAAGACAAAAAAGACAAATGGGCTGACCTTACAGTCAAAATAAGAAGTCTGAGTTTTATTTGCTTAGTATGCTTTTAAACATACTACACATTTCCTTAGAAAAGTTTATTGGCAAAAGTATAATTAGATTATGTTTATGAAATTGAGGCAAATCACTAGATAAGGAACTGTGTCATCTGTGTCATCTCAGTTCATAAAACATATTCATAAAACATTCTCCAGGAGAAAAACAGAAATTAATCCTGTGCTCTAGAATATCTTCTGCATTCTACTAAGGTAAAGTGGTAGAAGTTGGGAGATGGCATTTCGTGTCTACTACTTACTAGCTATTTGATTTTGGACATCTGTGTAGCTTCTCTATGCTCAATTTTCTCAACTGTAAAAAAGGGGAAAAGAATAGCTATTTCTTAGAGTTATTGTGAGAATGAAAATATTATAAATATTTACTGCTCAACAGGGGCAGCGCATGGGAAATTGGGTCTTAAGAAATCCATGTATTTTCCATACAGACAGCAATGTGATTTCCTACCTAAGAGGAAGTTTAAGCTTCATATTTGTAGATTTCATGTTGTTTTGTTTTTATGAGTATCTGTTTCAAGAAATTAGTCCTTAAGAAAGCTATTGAAACAACAGTATTTTAAATAAATGACCATATTTGCTATCATTAATTATGTTGGATCTAAATGACTCTGATGAGCCCAGCTAATGATTTTAACCATCTTAATGGTCAGTTGGAGCTCTGGTGATGTAGTGCCTAAAGCAATTGCCTGCTAACCAGAAGGCTGGTGGTTCAAACCACCAGCCATTCCTCGGGAGGAAGACTGGGCAATCTACTTCTATAGAGATACTGCTTTGGAAACCCAAGGATGGGTCACTATGAGTTGGAACCAACTCAATGGCAGTGAGAACGGTCAGTTGGAATTGTTACATAATTAATGTGGACACTGGAAATCTTTGTTCATTCCCCAACAATTGAGCTGCTGTACATTTTTATTGATCCTCTATTTTCCCAAAGATGATGCCCTTTTCAGTAAATTGGTTCTCTCTTATGATGTGTCCAAAGTTAGGCATACTTTCTTCTAACTATAAAACACAGAGAATATTCTTTTCTGAGAATAGGGTGGATAACCATGTAACAAACTATCATGAAGAATTTTTCGGGCCAAAAATTGTTGCTAATCAAATCAATTTCATGTTGCCATCGTCAAGTTCTCAGCTGCTAACCTAAATAGCATAGTGCCTAAGGCACTTGATTGCTAACCAGAAGGTGGGTGGTTCAAACCCACCAGCTGCTCCTTGGAAGGAAGATAGGACAATCTACTTCCGTAGTGATACTGCCTTGGAAACCCAAGGAGGAGTTGCTATGAGTCAGGGCCAACTCGATGGCACATAACAACAACAACAACCTAAAGGTTGGTGGTTTGAACCCACCTGCAGCTGTGAGGGGCAAAGACCTGGCAATCTGCTCCAGTAAAGACTGCAGCCTGGGAAACCCTATGGGGCAGTTTACTCTGTCACATAGGGTCACTATGAGTTGAAAATAGACTTGATGGCACCTAACAACATTTGACTGCTCACCAGAAGGCTGGCAGTTCAAACCCACAAGCCACTCCTCGGAAGGAAGCTTGGGCAATCTACTTCCATGGTGATACCACCTCGGAAGCCCAAGGAGGGGTCGCTATGAATCTGATCCAACTCCACATTAGTGAGAATAACAATATCAACAAATAGATATCTGAATGACTTCTTCTCTTGAAAACAGAAGATGCAAATTCAGGTGGCCTGAAATGTACTAAACTTTAAGATTACCTCCTGTGATATAACAATTTCAGAATCAATATTCAAATTATGACTTTTGAGAGAATAGTAGAGTTACAGGAAATAAGGACTATTGAGGAATTGTAAAAACTCTTTTCTATGTATTTTGAAAAAAAAAA
>NW_006921814.1:2869818-2871915 GCF_000298275.1 Orycteropus afer afer | reverse complement strand
ATCCCTCCTTATAAACTGTGACTCAATGTTAACCAGACTTATTCTAACCAACTCTAGAAGGCTGTACAGTATTGCTTCCAGATATATGTTCATGTAGTATTTTTTTTTACTCCATTATAAGGAAGCATAAAAGCATACATTATTAACACAAATTGTAGAAAAGGTGAGATATGTTTACATATATTGTTGATAAACAGAAAAATCTCAGACAAAATGAATGAGGAAATTCAATGCAAGTTACTTTGGAATGTTCCATGATGGCCTGGATTAGAGGGGAAATAAAAATAAAAAGAGCAATCTAAAATTTAGTTTGGGAGGATGGAGAAGGAATGAGATAAGGTAGAAAAAGTTTAGGAGAAAGTTTGTTTTAGTCTTTAATTCATTTATTTTGCAAAGGCAGTCATATTTTATTGCCTGAGAGGTGAAAGAACTAATTATTGTTGCTGTGATTGTTGAGTTGGCTCTGATTTATAGGTTCTTTATATATAACAAGGAGCTCTGGTGGTGTAGTGGTTAAAGCATTCAACTGCTAACCTAAAGGTCCATGGTTCTGACCCATCAGCCACTTCACGGGAGAAAAATGAGCCAGTCTACTTCTGTAAATATTTACAGCCTAGGAAACCCTATGGAGGTCTCTATAAGTTGGAATCAACTTGATGATAGTGGGTTTGGTTTGGTTTTGGTTTATGTACAACAGAACCAAATGTTGCCAGGTTCTACACTATCTTCATGATCACTGATATGTTCAAATTCACTGATACAACTATTATGTCGGTTCTTCTCATTCAGGGTTTCCCTCATTTTCACTGATCTTCTTTCTATTTTACCAACCATGATGGCCTTTTCAGTGAATTGTTCCCCTCTTATGATGTGTTCAAAGTTAGGCATACTTCCTTCTAACTATAAAACACAGAGAAAGTTCTTTTCTGAGAATAGGGTGGATAACCATATAACAAGCTATCATGGAGAATTTTTCAGGCCAAACAATATTGCCTATCAAACAATCAGTATCCCATCCTCCTAAGCCTTGACTCAATGCTAACCAAATTTATTCTGATCAACCCTAGGATGCTGCACAGTATTGCATCCAGGTTAATCCTTATTTTCTCAGGGCCATCTATTCTGAGCCAGCCCGAAGCTAACAGGCACATGGATGAGTTCTAAGCCTAGGCCCCAGATACACAGTCAATTATGCACATTTGGCCCATTGCTCTCCTTTATATAATGTCCCAGAGTGAGTTTCTCAATGCCTTAAAAGCACTTAAATGTCACATTAATTCCTTTTGATAACATCATGTATTAGAGTTCTGGCAAGATGGTGGACTAGGCTGAAGGACTGCACAGACCCTCTTCAACAAAGAAAAAGGAAACCAACTGACAGACACAGAAGATAATCTTGGACCACTGATCCTTGAAAGGAAGGATAGAGAAGTGGGCTAAACCCCAACTAGCAGAAGAATTTGTGTGAAAATACCAAAAAAGGAGACATACGGAGCTACGGTGTGACAGGGACCTGAATGCCCCTGACGGCACAAAAAGCTTGGACATTGCCAAGTGGTGGTAGGACCTAAAAATTCACCTAAAAATCACCCTGCTAGCCAGGGACTGCATGGACTGTGCATGGTGGCTGGGAGCAAACAGAGAAAGTGAAGAGAAAGGTGGGCTGAGGTGTGGACTTTTGCTGGTCCAGCGGGTGCCGCCATTTTGTAGGTTTAAAAAGCAGCTTGACTATTTTGGATATTTAAAGAGACAGCACTCTTGCAGATTCCTGTCGTGGTAAGACTTATTAACCTAAAAATCACCCTGCTAGTCAGGGACTGCACAGAGGACTGTGCATGGTGGCTAGGGAACAAACAGAGAAGGTGAAGAGAAAGGTGGGTTGAGCTGTGGAATTTTGCCAGTCCGGAGGTGCTGCCATTTTGAAGGTTTAAAAAGCGGCTTGACTATTTTGCATATTTGAAGACACAGTGCTCTCGCTGATTTCTGGGGCTTAAGAACACGTTCTGCTTTCCAGCAACCCCAAGGACACTTGGGGCCTGCAAGACTGAAAAGGTACGACATTTTTCTTGTTACTACACCCTATACCTGCTGGTGAAC
>NW_006921814.1:2856588-2866050 GCF_000298275.1 Orycteropus afer afer | reverse complement strand
TTGAACCACCAGCCTTCTGGTTAGCAGTTAAATGCCTTGGGCACCATGCCACCAGAGCTCCTAAGAGTCCTCTAGCTGTTTATTAATTTATTTCCCTCTTTCTCCACCACAGCATGGTGTTTATTGAAACATAATTTAATCTGGTGTCATGAGCCTCTATTGAGAGACTTGAGAAGAAGGCCTGTGAAAACTAATGAGCCACTGAATTTTATAATTATAATTATTATTATTATTTTATCATTTTTTTCATCACTAAGTATTTTTTTTCCTCAAGATAAATGACAAGAAAAATTTCTCCTTAATTTTATTATTAGGAATGAGTGTACTTTTTCTTTATACTAGGTGTATAGTTGCTTTAAGAGTCCCTGGATGGCACAAACAGTTAAGCACTCAGCTACCAACTGAAAGATTGGTAGTTTGAACCCAGAGGTGTCTCAGAAGAAAGACCTGGGGAGCTACTTCTGAGAGGTCCCATCCCTGAAAACTCTCAGGAATGCTGTTCTACTCCTACAAACATGGCATCACAATCGGTTGGAATTGACTTGATAGCAACTGGTATATTTGCTTTATAAACTCTGACAATTTTCTAAAACCTTTATCCTTTGATTTGATTTCTAAGAACTGAGCGTGTAGGATTTGGGTGTATGTGGTTTGTGTACTAACTTTTTCCCTATTCCATTTTGTTTTCGTACCCTTATTTTTCTCTTACTCAGCATTCTCATTTATATGTTATTTATGTTACTTTGCTGCATTTTTTAACCATAACATCATACCTTAGTTTAAACCTTTCTTAGAACAAAGAAAGATAAAAATTAGTTTCATAAGTGAAAGTGGAAGAAATGATAATCACCGAGAGACTTCCTTGGCATTCAGCTATGAGAAATGTCTTCTAATATGTACCTCTTTGGGGAAGATATAAAATTCAGGTTTACCATTTTGTAAGTATTGCTGCCTACCTATTCTGCATATCCAAGTGGCTGGAATCTTTTTCACAGTTCTCGATTGACTTGAGACATCTTTCATTGCTCATATTTATCTTTAAAATTACTAGGAGATGTCATTTTTAATAACAAAAATACTTGTTATTAATACATGATCAATGTTGTGATTATGAATACTAAGAATATATAAACATGTAGAGAGCAGACCATGACTCCATAACCTTTCACATTAATTGCTAATCCTTCCCAAATAGGAATTGATGAAATGTTTAGTTTAAAGGATCTGCCCATATTCTCTTCTGATCTTTTTGATTATTTTAATCTACATTCAAATGTGAGCCAAGATAGTCTGAGTTTGAATGTGAGCTTTTTGTATTAGAGTCGACCATATGGGTTGTTGAGATTCTGTTTGTCTCTGCAACAACTCAATGTTTGCCCTTAAATACAATCTGCTGCAACTTCATTTGTATTGCTCTGGCTACCTTGCCTCCCAAGAGCTAACACAACGCCTGTGCAATACTGAAACTTAAGAAGATTCGTGCTCTGAAAAGCTATGATGGGTTGGATGCTTTTTTTTGTCTCCCCACTTTGGGATGTACAAGTAGGAGGTGTCATGTCTTGGCTATCTTTCTAAAAGTGAAAGAATGATCTTCAGATTGATTGCAATAGAAAAAAGTCTCTCCACTGGTAGAATTATTGACCCCATGTGTCAAAATATCAGTCCTTTTTCCCTGAGCATAGCAAGTAGGAATTTTAATGTGAGTCTATTTCATGTCCAATATTGAATAGATTTTATTTGGACTTTCAGTTTTTAATTTTATGAAAATTATGTCAATATCTTTAGACCATTTCATAGTGAATGAAAAGCAAAAGAAGAAGGCACAAAAAATATTACTTTTGTTTATTTTTGAGATAATTTCCGATTATAAAAACACTTTGAAAGTAAATATACTAAATGTAGAAAATCACAAATTCTTAAATTAAAACTCATTCGAAGTACCACATCAATCTATGACCATTTTTATGTTTTTTTTTTTTTTTATTTTTTTCTGTGTGTGTGGGTATGTAATGAGTGTGAAATGTATGTGTGTAACTCTATCTGTATCTGCATCTACATCTCTCTATAGTTTTGTATCATATTTTTTCACTTTTTATATCTTGAGCATTTTCTTATGTTTTTATTAACACTCTTAAGTAAATATTTAAGAAAGATCCTAAAGATAAAATAACCTTTGCTCGCAGGAACATCGTGATCTAAAAACATGGTGACATTGTATGCAGGGGAGAAGATAGTCCACAGGCTGACTCTGCCCACGAATGCATTATATTCCAGGATTCCAAGATGTTAGTGCTTATAAAAAATAGCGGTCAATTTCAGTTTCTTTTTAAAGGCCTTGAAAGTGTTGAGCAAATTTATTGGTGGTCTGGACATACTGGCCTATACAAAGAGCTATCTTTGCTTCAGCACTGAGGTACATACGAAACAATGTTAGCTAACTATGAACCATGCTAGGAACGATATGTGGCTTCCTTCCTTCCTAAGGCATTTGACTGCTAACCAAAAGGTTGGTGGTTCAAACCCACCAACCACTCTGTGGAAGAAAGACTGGGCAATATACTTCCATAAGGATTTACCGCATTGAAAACCCAAAGAAAGTCACTATGAATCAGAATTGCCTCGATGACAGAGAGTTTGTTTTTTGGTTTGGTATAAATATTTACACAGTAAGGCATTAAATCTTGCTCTTTTAAGCTGCTTAGATTATCATTTAAAACATACAGTGATCCCTATCTAATTCTTAAATTAAGGTGAAATTCTTTCATTTTGTTCAGAAATGGTTACAAAATAATTTGTTGTCCTTGCAGATTCAGTGAAAAACATTATGAGACATTCTCCCTATTTAGATTTTAACTTATTTATCTTTTAGCATCTCCATGGGATCCATTTTAAATAAAAGTACTTTTTTTCTACAGTATTACCCCAGGAAGGTAAGAGGTGATCACCTCTATAAACAGAGCAAATCAGATGTTATTTCTTTTTTTAAATGCTGCACAATTTCTTTTTAATTATTTCTCTAAAACCATTAAAAATTTTAGCTGGTATTGCTTGAGTCTGAAAAGAAAGGGTAAGATATAACCAATACTTAAAAACAAAACAAAAACAAAAACAAAAAATCTCACTGCTGTTGAGTCAGATCCTATTCATAGTGAGTCCTCCTTGGTTTCCGAGGCGGTATCACTACGGAAGTAGACTGCCCAGTCTTCCTTCTGAGGAACGGCTGGTGCGTCAGAATTGCCAGGCTTCTGGTTAGTAGTAAAATGCCCTTGAAAATGCTATACTTAGGCTAGAATCTTTCTTTGTCCTTTGCTGCCTCCTTCCTTCCTCCCATCCATCCACCCATATAGCTATACATTCATTCAGTTCTTGGGTTTCTAAAGCTATTAAATTAAAATCTTAGACTTTACTGTTATTAAAGCAGCAGTGGATAAATAGCAGCATGTTCGTTGGGATTTTAAGCAATACTTGTATAGGAGGTACTAAAAAAATTTTGTAGAATGAATGAGTTCAAGGAAATTTTATATGAAAAGGAGTTTATAATGTATTGGGCCTATTCCTTAAATGCCCCAAATAAAGGCACATATCATTCTCATAACTGCAAATGCACCCATCCTTCTATCCATTCAGTTATTCATTCAATGAATATTTATTGAGAACTTGCCATGTGTAGTCATATTACTAGGCATTGAGTTAAACAGATTATATTATATATAATATTATATATAAATATTATAATTTTTCCCCACAAAACATGAGGGTAACATAAACCCAAACCAAATCTACTGCTGTCGAGTCAACTCTGACTCATAATGACCCTATTAGACAGAGTAGAACTGCCTTACAGGGCTTCCAAGGCTATAGATCTTTACAGAAGCAGACTGCCACACCTTTCTCCTACAGAGTGGCTGGTGAGTTTAAACTAACCACTGAACCAAGTTAAACATATTAATTCAGTTAACTCTAGCTATATGTATAACCTATTGGTAGTAAGGGCATTTATTCATTTAACAAATATTTTTTTTGCACCTAATATGTAAAAGAACTTTTCTTAGCTCTGAAGATAATGTGAGGAATAAGTGTCACTCTCCTAGAGTTTACATTCTCATGGTGGATAGATGGGAGCTCTGGTAGCATAGTGCCTAAGGCACTTGACTGCTAACCAGAAGGCTGGCGGTTCAAACCCACAAGCCACTCCTCAGAAGGAAGATGGGGCAATCTACTTCTGTAGTGATACTGCCTTGGAAACCGAAGGAGGGATCGCTATGAGTTGGGTCTGACTCAATGGCATACAACAACAACAACAACAACAAGTGGATAGATAATAATATAATAAATAAATAAATACAGAATATAAAGTCAATTAATGATAATGCTATGAAGACATCTAACACTGGTCATTATTAGGGCTTCCTGTCCCTTCCACTGGATGGTACCAAGAAACAAGAGGTTGCAATTCCTAATGATGGTCTCCTTCGTAAATACTGCTCTTCCTCCAACACAATACATCTGCTCAAACAGTACTGCTCTGAATGGTTTAAAGGATGTCCTAGTAATTAGGTGACCTCATGCTAGGCAGTTCTGCAGCTGAGACCAAACCTAAGGAGCTGTCAGCTGATACCTGTTTACTGACCACAGTCCCCATGCTAGACATTCCATTCCTCTAGAAGGAGATCTTCAGGAGCTCTGGTAGCGTATTGCCTAAGGCACTTGACTGCTAACCAGAATGCTGGAGGTTCAAACCTACCAGGCACTCCTCAGAAGGAAGGTTGCGCAATCTACTTCCATAGTGATACCACCTCAGAAACCCAAGGAGAGGTCACTGTGAGTCAGGTCCAACTCGACGGAACATAACAACAACAGAAGGGAATCTGGGCTACATAGCTTTGTACTACCATCAATGTGCTGTTGTTATTGTAAGGTGTCATTGAGTCAGTTCCAACTCATAGTGACCCCATGCACAACAGGATGAAACACTGCCCAGTCCTGTACCATCCTCAGAATTGTTGCTATGCTTGTTTCAGTTGCTCATTGTTGCAGCGAATGTGTCAGTCTGTCTCATTGAGGGTCTTCCTCTTTTCACTGACCCTCTGCTTTACCAAGCATAATGTCCTTCTCCAGGAACTGATCCCTCCTGATAACATGTCCAAAGTCTTAAGACAAAGTTCTCTTCATCCTTGCTTCCAAAGGGCATTCTGCTTGTACTTCATCCAAGACAGAATTTTTCATTCTTCTGACAGTCCATGGTATATTCACTATTCTTCACCAATAACATAATTCAAATGCAGCAATTCTTCTTAGGTCTTCCTTGTTCATTGCCCAGCTTTCACATGCTTATGAGGCAGTCTATAATACCATAGGTTGGTAAGGCACACCTTAGTCTTCAAAATAATATCTTTGCTTTTTAATGCTTTAAAGAAATATTTTAAAGGACATTTGTCCAATGCAATATATCGTTTGATTTCTTGACTACTTCATGGGTGTTGATTGTGGATCCAAGTAAAATGAAATCCTTGACAACTTCAAACTTTTCTCCATTTATCATGATGCTGATTGGTCCAGTTGTGAGGATTTTTGTTTTCTTTATGTTCAGGGGTAATCCGTACTGAAGGCTGCAGTCTTTCATTTTCATCAGTAAATGCTTCAAGTTTTCTCCACTTTCAGCAAGCAAAGTTGTATTATCTATATATTGCAGGTTGTTAATGAGTCTTCTTCCAATCTTGATACTGTGTTCTTCTTCATATATTTCAGCTCCTTGGATTATTTGCTCAGCATGAAGATTGGATAACTATGGTGAAATGATACAACCCTGAAACACACCTTTCTTGATTTAAACCATGCATTATCCCCTTGTTCTTATCAAAGAATTGCCTGTTGGTGTATGTATAGTTTCCACATGGGGACAATTAAATGTTTTGGAATTCCCATTCTTTGCAATGTTATCCATAATTCGTTATGATCCACATAGTTGAATGCCTTTGTGTAGTCAATAACACAGGCAAACATTCTTCTGGTATTCTATGCTTTTAGCATAGAATTCTTTGCTTTTATCCATCTGACATCAGCAATAATATCCCTCATTCCATGTCCTCTTCTGAATCTGTCTTGAATTTATGGCTGTTGTCTGTTGAGGTACTGCCACAACCACTGTTGAATTATATTTAGCAAATTTTAGTTGTCTGTGATATTAACATTTTTGATAATTTTTACATTGTATTGAATCACCTTTCTTTGGAATGTGCAAGAATATGGCTCTCTTATAGTTGGTTGGCCAGGTAGCTGTCTTCCAAATATCTTGGCATAAAGAAATGAGTGACTCCAGCACTGCATCCTTTTGTTGAAACATCGCAGTTGGCATTTCATGAATTCCTGGTTTCTTGTTTCTCATCAGTGCCTTCAGTGCAGCTTGGATTCCTTCCCTCAATACCATTGGTTATTGATTATATGCTACCTCCTGAAATGATTAAATGCTGACCAATTTTTCTTTGGCACAGTGTATTCTTTCCATCTTCTTTTGATGCTTCCTGTATTGTTCAATATTTCGCCCATAGAATCCTTCAATATTGCAACTCAAGGCTTGAATTTTCTCTTCAGTTCTTTTGGCATGAGTGATGCATAACATGTTCTTCTTTTTGGTTTTCTAACTGCAGGTCTTTGCATATTTTATTATAATACATTACTTTGTCTTCTTGAGCTGATTTTTGAAATCATCAATTTAGTGCCTGGTAAAAGAAACAGTAAGGGCAATGGACCCAAGGTGAGAAAATACTTGCCTTGTTGAAGAACTGAAAAAAATTCAGCATGGTAGGCGTTTAGTGTTTCAGAGAGCAATGAAGAGTGCCCTGATTTATATGTAATAAATAGTCTCATTCTTAATTACTTATTTTAGTAGTAAATATGTACTTTCAACTCAAGAAACATGGAAGTTGAATGCAGCAAAACAAAACAAATTATCACTGAGAATAATGTTTATATTTTTTATCCTGGAAAAAATAATTTTGAGTATATATTACAGTATGCCATCTTTGGGTAGTTTGGGACAAAGTTCAGTTTGTTTGTGTATTTATATTTCTCATATTCTGGAAGGATGCATATTTTAATTATGTGCTTCAAAGCAGATCAGGCACATGGAAAACTCAAGAGTTTTAATAACCATGGGACTTTATAGGAAGAGAAAACTTTATGACTTTTCTGCATCATTGAGTACTTGTCTCATTTCCCTGCCTGAAAACCAAACTCATCAAGCTATATTAATCCTGTAGCTGAGACATTTTTTAAATAGAGAATTTAAAGTTATTTTAGCTATAGCTTTCTTGGAATTTCCAAGTAGTTAATATTGTGATTGGAATGGCTAACAGGAAGCTAAATAAAACCTTGTTGTTGTTGTTTTGCCGACGAGTCGGCCCCGACTCATAGCGACCCCTCCTTGGGTTTCCGAGGCAGTATCACTACGGAAGCAGGGTTGCCCAACCTTCCTTCTGAGGAGTGGCTGGTGGGTTTGAACCTCCAGTAATGTCTAATAAAGAATTTGTGGATTCATGCTTTACTGATACTTAAAAATGTTTTCAATGCCTAACTTGTGAAAGAAAACATTACTTCTAATAGTTTATCATCCCTCTCTTTTATGATTATCTTATTTATAATATTTTAGTCATCCCTAATATTTGAAGATATCCCTAATATTTGAAGGAGGTGCTCTGGTAGCGTAGTGACTAAGGCACTTGACTGCTAACCAGAAGGCTGGCGGTTCAAACCCATCAGCCACTCCTTGGAACAAAGGTTGGGCAATCTACTTGGCAGTAGTGATACCACCTTGGAAACCCAAGGAGGGGTCGCTATGAGTAGGGTCCCACTCCACGGCAAATAACAACAACAGTATTTGAAGGTGTACCTGTGTGCTTGAGTATTAACTGAAATGCTGGAGTTTGAACCCACTCAGAGGTGTCAGAAGACAGCCTTGGTGGTCTGTCCTGGGATCACCATGTGTCAGAATCAAATCAACAGCAACTAACAGCAACAATGTTGGGAGTTACCAATATTTTGATTTTCCAACTTCAAGTCTTTGCACATTTCATTATAATGCTGTACTTTGTGTTCTTAGAGGGACAAGTGGTATTTTACACACATATATACATATACTCAAGGAGCTCTGGTGGCTTTGCGGATAAAGCATTTGGCTGCTAACCAGAAGGTCATCAGTTAAAACCCACCAGGTGCTCTGTGGAAGGAAGATAGGGTGATCTGCTTCTGTAAAGATTTACAACCTCAGAAACCTAGTGGGAGTTGCTGTGAGTCAGAGTTGACTTGATAGCAGTGAGTTTTTATTTTATTTTATTTTATTGTATACATACACTCAGTCTATCTACCTTAATATGTGGGTGTATGTGTGTAAGAAAGAGAGAAAGAGAAAGAGAGAGATGAAGATTATGTAATTGAAATAATCAACTATTTATGGATTCTGAGGTTTACATCACTTTTCAGAAGGTCTTCCACATATAGCATCATTCAACAATTCTTCCATAGTCTCTACTACTAATTTTTCCTGGACTTCAAACCCATTCATTCTTGTTTAGCTTCCTGCTGAGAATTTGCATTTCTATTACAGATATACTGATTCAGAATCAACATTTTAACAAGACCCCCAAATGATTCATCATATGCATAAGAACCACATGGGGATCTATAAGAATCACTTGGGGATTTTGTTAAAATGTTGATTCTGATTCAGTAAACCTACTCCTCACATATTGACTATCTCGTTATCTGACATTTTCCATTTAGGACAATAGTAAAATCTTCTAGCTGACTGTTTATACACTAAGACATATGTCTTGTAGTAATAAAAGCCAACGTGTATGACAAGAGTGACACTGGATGTGATGGTAAAAGTTGCATCTTAAGATGATTCTATGATTTGGCAATTATATAATGATGAAATATGGCCATTTTGTAAAGATAGAACTTAGTAGTTATGGAATGGTATAGTAATTCTCTATTTTGTGATCTGATGTGGACATCTTCCATTTCTGCATAATGCTGATTTCTGCATGATGATCTGGTCTTTGGAATCTAACCATGTAGGTAAATGAGAAATGGATATATATAGGATAGAAATGCAAATTCTCAGCAGAGGATCCAACTGGAATGAACGAGTTTGAAATTTTGCTTTTCTCATTGTAACTTTTCTGATCCATCAGGCTTTTATTTTAGTGTAAACTATGAGGTACAGATCAATTTTTATTTTCTTCCTTAATACCTACTCTATTCTAACCTAGTTTATTTTCTCATTGATTTTAATGTCATATTTTTCATGTGAGAGTGCATTCAGGCCTAACTATTGTTGTTGTTGTTAAGTACCGTCGAGTCGTTTCCGACTCATAGTGACCCCATGCACAGCAGAACGAAACACTGCCCGATCCCGCACCAGCCCCACAATCCCTGCTATACTTGAGCCCATCATTGCAG
>NW_006921814.1:2840316-2853163 GCF_000298275.1 Orycteropus afer afer | reverse complement strand
GGGTTCAAGGCTTTTATCCCCTTTCTCCTGCTCTTCCGGCCTGCTACTCTGGCATCCCTGCGTTGTCTCTCCTCACCTGTAACCCTGGGGCTGACTGCTCTTCTGTCCGGGTGCAGGCCTAACTACTGACTTCATATTGTTTTATTGCTGCATATCCATTTGCCAATATAATTATACTCCATAATATGTGTTAATATGTGCTGCATTTATTTGGGTTTTGCCCTCTAACATTATTTTTTTTTTTTCAGAAATATTCCAGGTATTTTTGCATTTTGATATTTCTGTGTAAAGTATAGAATTATCTTGTCTAATTGGAAAACAACAAATTTAGGACATTTTTATTAGAAAGTAGTTACATTTTTGGATTAACTTTGTGAAAATTGGTATCTTATAATTTAAGTATTCTAGCCAAGATATAGGGAGCTCTGGTGGCATAGTGCCTAAGGCATCTGACTGCTAACCATCCAGTAGGTTCCCACTCATAGTGACCCTCACTAGGTTTCCAAGGTGGTAAATCTTTATGGAAGTAGATTGCCCCATCTTCCTTCTATGGAGCAGCTAGTGGCTTTAAACTGCCAACCTTCTGGTTAGCAGTGAAATGCCTCAGATGGAAATACCATCTGGGTATTGAACAAACAAAAATTTATTCTTTTGCAGTTTAACAAGCTAGAAGTCTGAATTCAGAGTGGCAGCTCTAGGCACAGGGTGAAGGCCTCTCAAATTTGGGCTTCAGCTCTGCCTTCCAGACCCACTGAAGCAAGGTGAAGCTTGTGTTGACTCACATAACTGCTGGCAGCTGAGCCTGACTAATTCAAAATCAGCAGGTAAAATAGTAGATTGGTGGCTCACGGACTTCAACGGCAACAATCTCAAGATTGGCAGGTAATATGGATGGCCACTGGTTCAAGTCCAGGAATGGGAGTTGAAGAATAAACCAAATGTAGGATCTTTTCTGTATACACTGGAAGCAGGTCACACCCTCAAGGCAGCTCTTCTTGAACTGATGAACTGCTTACAGCATATTCCACCATGGAAGTGATTACACCAGTCGAATCTCATCATGGGGAATAATTACATCCAGTTTCCAAGCCACTGAAAATCATGGTCCAGCCAAGTTGACACACAGCCTTAACTACTAATTTGTCATTCCCAGCATAGTAGAGCATATGATTATCTGATTTAAAGTGGTCAACACCAGTCCATTTCAGATCACTAATCTCTTGGATAATGTTCATTAAGCAGTTCATTTCATTTCTGACAACTTCTGATTTTCCTAGATTCATGGATGTTTGTAGCTGTTTCTTCTTATTTTGAGTCATGGCATATCAGTAAGTGAAAGTCCAGAAAGCTTTACTCCATTCACATCATTAAGATTGACAGCTCTGGTGGTATAGTGGGTAAGACATATGTCTGCTAACCATAAGGTAAAAAGTTCAAACCCACCAGCTGTTCTGTGGAAGGAAGATGGGGTGATCTACTTCTGTAAACATTTACAGCCTCAGAAACCCAATGAGGGTCACTATGAGGTGGAATGGCCTTGATGACTGAGTTTTGTTTGGTTTTTGTACTTTGAGGAGGCAGCTTTTCCCCAGTTGTATTTTTAGTGGCTTCCATCCTGAGGATTCATCTTGCACTATATCAGACAATGTTTCACTGCTATTCATAAGGTTTTCCAGTAATATAACAGTCAATGTTTCACTGTTATTAGTAAGGTTTTTAGTGGCCAATTTTTTTTTTTTGGAAGTGAATGGCTCCTTCTTCCCAGTATATCTTAGTCTGGAAGCTCTGCTGAAATCTGTCCACCATGGGTGACCCTGCTTGTACTTGAAATACCAGTGGTATAGCTCCAAAATCACAGTAACACACAAACCACTATAGTAGTATAAATGGACTGATGAGGACCCTAAATTTATCCTGTTCATTAACAAACAAAGACAACCTATCGTAAATTTGATTATAACCACAGGCATAGAGGTTAGGATTTACAGCATATATTCTAGAGGGACAAAATTCAATCCATAACAATCATCTAATGTTGAATATTATGTTTGAGAAAACTGAGGCCAGGCTAATTTTTATCTCATTGAAAATGATTAGATTTTACAGTGTAGCCTTTCCAAGGATTCTTTCTTTATCTAACAAATACAATAACATAAGGAGGATGCATCTTAGCATGAAAAGGTGTTTCTTTTGAAGTTATAGATTAAATTATTTAATTTCTAGAAAATGTTCTTGAATTTGTATTTTAATATTTGGTCTGTTACTTTATCTGATTTTCATATATATAATTTTATAATCCATTTCAACTTTGTTTTTCTTTTAAATCTCCCTTTTACCATTTCCAGTGCACCTGTGTCTTGTAAATTTTTTTTCTGCTCTATTTTTGTCTTTATTTCTCTAGTGTTTTCATTTTTTTTTTTCCTTCTACTTCTTTCCTCAGCTGTATCAGCTCATGATTCATCTATTTTTGTTTTCTCACCATCTGTTCTCTGGTAGTTTATATAGCCATGCATCCATATAAAATTTGGCTTATATTACTATTTAAAAGAATGAGATAATATATATTCGGAGAAAACAAACAACTCCTGTCAGCACTAAATCTAGTCCTCATTTAGAGAAAATTTTTCTTGTCCTAAATGATGTGTCACATAACTGGGGAATTGGGAATATGTGCTCCCTGAAGAACTTCCATTCTTGTATTGGTAAAAGAATAAAGCAAGATACTTGGAGCATGGGAAAGTAGCATCTTCTTGCATTTTCCTACTTCAAGGTCTCAGAACCCCTCCTAACTCCCTCCCAACTGGATTTTACCTAATAAAATAAGGTAGGTTAGCACAGTTATTAACGAAAATATAAAAGGAAACATTCCTGTATTTTAAGTGTTTATCCCACTTATATACAGTGGGGATTTAGGATTTGAGGCTCTGTTAACAGGTCTGCAGTCTAGCTGCCAGCCTGCATCAATTAGTAGCAAATTAATGTCTAATAGCAGTGTCCAATAAAATACTTGCCTCTCCAAGCTCTATTTAGCTTTGCAATTGCAATTACCTTGTGTTGTATTTTTCTTCTCCACGGCATGAGAATGCCATTTGCAGGTTTATAAATGCTTTAGAATATCAGGAGTTAAAATTAGCTTTTGTTTTCCCTAGTGAAATAACAGATGTTCTAGGATGCTAATTACCCTAGAAAAATATCATTTACTTAGAATATATTAGGCTCATTAAAGTTTTTTTCTTTCAGTTTTGTTCCAATGGAGAGTATGTTAAGCTTAAGGGAAAAATAATAATGAACACACTGTTGTCTAACACTAACACAAACACTAACTGTTTTCAGTGTCTAATGAAACCTAGCTATTCAAATGCTTAGTATATGTGTACATTTAGTATGATCCATATGGAATTCTTGACACCTCTCTTACTAAATGTTCACAAGTCTGTTTGCTTTTGCTTTTATCACTGTCTGACGTTTCTCTGGCTGCCTCTCTGACTCTCTTTTCCTCTTTCTATATATCTTTTTGGTTATCTGCCAATCTAATAAAACACATGCATGGAGAAGACATATGCTTTGTATGATATTTTATTTTTTCTTGAGTTGTATTGGAAAGGTTAGAAGCGTACCCAGTACACATTGTTTCTGAAAAGTTAGTATGTAGTGCACTGTCTTCTAAACTAGAATTTATTCAGTACCTTTTATTAGTATAGAGCTGAGTTACCATGTGTTTAAAATGGGCAATTTTTACAACTCTTGGCATCTGCAAGATCCTATAATTTTAATGCAGACTGCTCTTAAAATGACCTTTCTCAATTTATTTTGCCATATGTAAAATACACAATTTCCTTTCAAGAAGTTCTAGTACACTAATGTTTAAAACCATTGGCTATCTTACCTTCTTACTTTATGCCCCTATTCAGCCACTAAGATCCATGATATGAGAATGAAATTTTAGGTTAAGGCTTTAGTTTCTGTTTTGTTTTGTTTTTTAATTAACAATTTTAAATCAGTAGTCTAAAAGAAATACTCTGATGTGTTTCCTGAAATATTTTGGGAGCTTTTTTCCTCCTTTCTAGTGTTAAGATCTGGGTTGAGATTAGCTCAGTCACCAGCTGCTTGTAGTAATTGATCCCTGTGAATGAACATGATTTTTTTTGCCTAGGTAATTTATTATTATTTTTTTTAACTTTTATCACAGATAAACTCTTAATTATTTGCCTGGCTACATTCTGCAGGAACACCCACCTTCTCATGATACTGGTTACTGTTTTTATAGTGTTTTCAATTCAAATAATTTGACATTATACTTGAATGTAATTATTCAATTGATACTTTGCATATAATAATTAGCAGTATGTTCAAAGAGGGAAAAATATCACAAATGGTTTTGTTCCTTTTAAGTCGTGAGTGAATATTTTACATTGCTATGAAAATACCATATAGATGTCTTGTTGTTGTTGTTAGGTACCTTTGAGTCACCTCTGACTCATTGAGACCCTTTGCGTAACAGAATAAAACACTGTGCCAGCCTTACAATCCTTGCTATACCTGAGCCTGTCATTGCAGCCACTATGTAAATCTATCTCGTTGAGGGCCTTCCCCTTTTTTGTCGACCCGCCACTTTACCAAGCATGATATCCTTCTCCAGGGAATGGTCCCGTCTGACAACATGACCAAAGTAAGTGAGACAGAGTCTCATTACTACCTTTTGACCCTTGTCCAACCCTCCATGAACAGAATATTCTTTTCTCTTATGATAAATTCTTTCTTTCTCTGTGGTTCTATCTTCAAATAAATATTACCCACACAGACCACTTATTCATCTTCTAGGCCTATGCAGACATGACTGAATCCTTCAGATTAGGAGGAGAATCCCACGTTATTTCAAATCATCATGTTTATCTGTGTTTTGTTGATTATGCAAAAGCTATCAACTGTATGGATATAACAAATTATGGAAAACATTGTGAAGAACAGGAATTCCAGAACACTTGATTTTTCTCATTTGGAACCTGTACATAGACAAAGAGTTAGTCATTCGAGTAGAACTAGGGGATACTGCATGTTTTAAAATCAGGAAATGACACATCAGGTTGTCTCCTTTCACCATATTTATTCAATCTGTATGATGAGCAAATACTCTGAGAAACTGGACTATATGAAGAAAATGCACTATCAGGATTGAAGCAAGACTCATTAACAACCTGTGAAATACAGATGACACAACTTTGCTTGCTGAAAGTGAAGAGAACTTGAAACGCTTACTGATGAAGATCAAAGATTACAGCCTTCAGTATGGATTAACATTAGCATAAAGAAAACAAAAATCCACACAACTGTACCAGTAAGCAACTTTGTGATAAATGGAGAAAACATTGAGATTGTCAATGAGTTCATTTTACTCGGATCCACAATCAACACCCATGGAAGCAGCAGTGAAGAAATCAAACAGCATTTTGCATTGGACACATCTGCTGCAAAAGACTTCTTTAAAGTTTAACAAGAAAGATGCCACTTTGAGGACTAAGGTACACCTGACCTATTCCATGGTATTTTCAATTACCTCATATGTGTATGAAGACTGGACAATGAATAACGAAGACTGCAGAAGAATTGATGTGTTTGAATTATTGTCTTGGTGAAGAATATTGAATATACAATGATTAGCAGAAGAACAAACAAGTCTATCCTGTAAGATGTACAACAAAAATACTCCTTAGAAGCAAGAATAGCAAATCTTTGTCTCATGTACTTTGTACATGTTATCAGGAGAGATCAATCCCTGCAGAAGGACATCCTGCTTGGTAAAGTAGAGGGTCAGCGAAAAAGAGAAAAACACTCAAGGAGACAGATTGATACAGTGGCTGAAACAGTGGGTTCAAACATTGCAATGATTGTGATGATGGTGCAGGACCTGGCAGTAGTTTGTTCCATGGCTGCTATTAGTTGGAAGTAACTTTATGGCAATTAATGACACACATAATATACTAGGAAGAAATGAAAATATATATTGTCTCAATATTAGTAATTTTGCATCAGGAATTTGTGAGTTCTACATGTTAAAAATTCTATAGAGTTATTCTATTCAGTACATTTGTTCTTCCCCTAATTATCACAGCCATTGAGTGTATTCAACTCATAGCAACCCATCATTAGGTTTCCCAGGAGCTCTGGTAGCATAGTGCCTAAGGCACTTGACTGCTAACCAGAAGGCTGGCGGTTCAAACCTATCAGCCACTCCTCGGAAGGAAGGTTGGGCAATCCTACTTCCGTAGTGATACTGCCTCGGAAACCCAAGGAGGGGTTGCTATGAGTCAGGGCTGACTCGATGGCATATAACAACAACAACATCTCTACACAAGTAGATTGCCCAGTCTTCCTTTCGATAGTTATCACTAATTTCCTTTAATTACTGTGTATTAATTTCATTGTACAGGCAAATTAAGATTAGATAATAGTCAAATATAGGTTTTCTCTTGTTCTACTTCCTCTCTGTTTTCAGGAACTTAAATATTTTCAAATATGTCCAAATATTGGTGGCCATTCACAGAAGAATTGACCTTGTGTTCAGTGAGCTATTCCCCTTCTTTTCTAAACATAATCAATATGTCATGTCTTTCTGGCCTACCTTCCCTCTATTGGATCTCTCTTTCTAAGATAATCCCATCATTGGCGAAATTATTGATGATGCCATTTTTCTTTAAGTTTTCCCATTTTCTTTCCTGCTTTGGCCCTATATTCAGCTTTGAGTTCATGGGCCAAAATAACTTTTTATTGATATACTCAAAATCATTACTACCTTTTGACCATTGTCCAACCCTCCATGAACAGAATATTCTTTTCTCTTATGATAAATTCTTTCTTTCTCTGTGGTTCTATCTATCCTTCAAATAAATATACCCACACATGACCACTTATTCATCTAGGCCTACCCAGACATGACAGAATCCTTCAGATTAGGAGGAGAATCCCACAGTATTTCAAATCATCAATGACTACCAGCTACTTATTTCTGTCACCTAGATCAGTATAAGGGAGTTCTGGTGGTGCAGTGCCTAAGGCATTTGACTAACCAGAAAGTTGACAGTTCAAACCCACCAACCACTGTGTGGAAGGAAGGTGGGGCAATCTACTTCCATAAAGTTTTATCACTTCATAAACCCAATGGGGGGCACTATGAGTCAGAATCAACGTGATGGCGGTGAGTTTGAATTTGGTTAAGCATATGACTTTTCTTTCATATTTTTTTTATGACCTTAAATAATGTCCTTGAGAATCACCAGTTGCTTCTTCCATTTCCACCCTTCTGAGTTCAAAATTTTACTGGGGAAAATAGAGAATCATGAAGACGTTATCTACTGAAAAAAAAACATGGTGCTAAACCACAGTTAATCCTTTCACAGCACTCAACAATTGATGATAGATACTCATCTAACATCAACTCTCTATCAGCTTTTCTAGATTATCTTTTCCCTCTTAAATTTCCTGAGTCCATTTATTGCTCCTTAGCTCTACCCAGATTATTTTGCTAGTTTAGAGTGAATGTTCTCCATAGGATCCATAGGTTTCCCTCTTTTCAGTTATATATCTCTGCCACTGATGCCCACCTTTCCATCCTTCTTTCCATGCTTAAGAAGAAGGTAGTGTGGAAGACCCTACTTACTAACACAGACATCCTCTACCTTTCAGGCATCTACTCATCTAATTTGTGAATGAAAACTTTCAAGGGTGTTGCTCTTTCTTTAACTTTTTTTTTTTTATACTTCCCTCATTTGCTGCCCATACCAAACTTCTTGGACCAGGAGCTTAATCTCATTGTCTCCTTGTTTTACTGAGAACTGTGTTCAAATTCAATTGAATTCCAACTTTCTTCTAATGAGAGCACCCATAGTTTTCACTTAACTGAATTCTCATTAATTGTCCTTATATCATTTGATATGATTGTCCATGGTTTTCCTTCCTTAGCTTTTGTGATAGTTTACTTTCATTGTTTTCTCCTAGGTTATTTCTCTTGTCTGTCTCCTCAACTTTCTTTTTCAACTTTGTTTATTTCTAAGGGTGTAGATATCTTCTGTTTATCTTTTTAGATCCTCGCCTACCGTGAATAGATAATGTATGTTTTATTCCCAAAATAATATTTTCAGCACCAACCTTCAATGGATGTTGTAATTCTACAGTGCCTTGACATTTGAATGCTCCATTATTCCAAATTCAGAATGTCCAACCCAAGCTCATCATATACTTTACAACTCTGTGGACTTTACTTATTTAATCTGTGTGTTTTTATTTCACAGTCTATACAAATGAGAATATTAATAGACTTTTGTGAATATGACATAAATATAAGTATGCAAGTAATGAAAGCTATTATTTTCACTATTACTCTTTGACACAAAATTTCTCCTTAAGCTAGACTTTCTTACTACTACTCATTGAAAATGAAGTGGAAAGCTTCAACCTCATGCCTTTATTAAAATGGCTTTTGCAATCTGGAATTGTCCATCTGAATCCAGTTATTCTTGTGACTCATCACAAGTGTGAATATTTACATTAAGTCTCTTGAAGGCTCCGTAGAGTAATCCAAGACCAACCAATTTCTCCTTGTTTTTAATGCCATTTTTTACAATAATCAGGCATGCCAATTTTGATGTACCTCTTCCTTCAAACTAAACCATAAGCTACTAGTAGTTCACATTTATATCCCTATTGTCTTGCCCTTAGTGCATTGCTGCCTATGAATACAGTGAATACTCTATACATAATTTTTGCAAGGAAAGAATGAGTGAATGTCCTTATGAGGCTCCTAAGGGTATCACATCCATGGACACATTAATAATGAATTTCTTTCAGTTAGATGTACAAGCAATATTGAATCTTGAACCAAGAGCAACTAGAAAAATGTACTAGCTACATTAACTGTTTGAGTTGCATGTTGCTGTTGTTGTTATGTCCCATTGAGTCGGACCCAACTCATAGCAACCCCTCCTTGGATTTCCAAGGTGGTATCACTATGGAAGTAGATTGCCAAACCTTCCTTCTGAGGAGTGGCTGGTGGGTTTGAACCACCAGCCTTCCGGTTAGCAGTCAAGTGCCTTAGGCACTAAGCTTCCAGAGTGACATAGATAGCCAATATTCCCTAGAAATCAGTGTATTTTTCTCTTTGTTTATTTAGTCCTAAGGGTATAATTATAAATTGATATATCCTCATAAATTGCCTAAAATGAGTTTCCTTGAATCGTCTTTCTGGGTGGTATAGGTATAACTACAATCAGTTCAGGTCCACTAACAAAGAAGCTGATTGGAGCCAAGGTTATAGTCCCAACATCTTTCACATCATTTCTCTAGTTGCTGTAACTCCAAATTTAACCAACAACTAAGTGATAAATCCCAAAAAATAGATATTTTGGTTTAATTGATACACTACTAGGTATTCATTCAGCTTAATTAGTTTTTATTTTTTAAACATTCATTTGGCTTCTAAGTGTTCCTCAACAATAGAGTCTAACATGAAGACAGGCATTGTACATTAGCAACATGTGGTAGACTTTACACAGACATGGCTTTTGAACACTTCCATGTGACATGTCTCAATTATGATGTTATGGAAAAGACACATTGGATTTCAAGGATTTGTGCAAAAAATAAAGAATGGAAAATATCACATTAATTTTTGGTGATTATATGTTGAAATAAATATATTTTGGATCTATTGGGTATAACCAGAAGGCTGGCAGTTCAAACCCATCAGCCACTCCTCGGAGGGAAGCTTGGGCAATCTACTTCACTAGTGATGCCTCCTCAGAAACCCAAAGAAGGATCACTATGAGTCAGATCCAACTCGACAGCAGTGAGTTTGGTTTTTTGGTATTGGGTTAAGTAAAATGTTTTATTAAAATTAAACTCACCTGTTCCTCTTTCACTGTTTTGAATGCAATTATTAGATAATTTTTAATTAAATATTTGGCTTACATTATATTTCTATTTTATAGCACTAATCTAGATCAAAGTGATATTAGAATTTTTCTTTAAAATAAGAACATATATTAACATAAGAGATTATTGCTAAGAACTAGGACTATGGTTTGCATTCCTTTGAGGGTCTGTCTGCCTTCTACATGATCTTTGTGTCATCTGTAGAGCAGAAGCTTCTGTATCACACACCCCCTCAGAAAACTTTCTTATCCCAGACTATATTCTGAATAATAAGCACTCCAGCAGGCCTGGAATGTGGCATAGCTTTGTGATAACTTGTCTCATCACCCCATCTCTCCATTCATCATGGTCTTACATGTTCATAGTTGTAGCTTAGCCCTGATTTAAGAACTGTAGTGGTGATTTAACTGGAGAAATAATTTTACACTAGTCTCCTGGCATTTTATTTCAGATTCAAATAACATTTAATAATACTGATTAGACTTGTGTCTATTATATGACACAAATTCTTCTAAGAAAGATTCTGCTTGACTTAGTGGTTTTAGTTCAGCTGTTCAAACAAATTTAGAGAAGAACCTGTTGCAATTTAATATTCTTCTTTCTTAACACCTTTTGGCACCACTTGAAAAACTAAAGAGATACATTCTTCAACTGGTACATGTGACTTCTCCAAAGCTCTCTAATGATTATGGGAAGAGAAATTCTATAAGTGCTACCTTATTTTAAACCTCAAGAAAACCCTATGAATACAGCACTGTGTATTCTTTATGTGTGTATGTGTGTTTTAATTTTATTGTGTTTGGGGTACAAATTTACAGAGGAAATTTTGTTTTACATTTAACAGTTCACTTACATTTGATGTCACTTCTTGATTACCATCCCCGACCATAACAAACTCTCCTCCCCTCCTGTTACTGTGACTACCCCCTCCCTGTGTCCTTCTTAACTGTGCACTCCTGTCTGTCCAGCTTTCCCTCTGTGTGAATGCTGCCCCTCTGGTGCCCCATGACCAGTTGCTCTAAGGGGTATGTATCTCCCTACAATAGGTGGGTGCATCACCTTAGGATAGGTGTTCTGCATGTAGGTCTTTCTACTGTTGGGCTGAGAGCCAATCCATAGGAGTGAGTCCAATTCTGGGCCCAAAGTGTAACCCAGACCATAGTCTTGGGGATTCAATCAGACTCTATCTGACCAGTAATTCTGGTCATTTTTGTGTTTTTGGATTTTGTTCCGCATTTTCTCCCACTCTATCCAAGATTTCCAGGTTTGATCCCTTTCCAAGCAGTTGGCATTGATAGCTGGGTACCATCTGGTTCTTCTGGTCTCAGGGTCCATTATATCCTTGGACTAATTGTTTCCAGATGCCTTTGATTTTCTTCACTCTTCTTTGCTTCAGATGAGAGGAGACCAATATTGCATTTTAGATGGCCGCTTGAAAGCTTTTAAGACCTCAGTCGCTACTCATCAAAGTAGGTTGTGGAACAAGATTTTTAGGTACTATGTTGTGCCAATTGGGCTTGGTGTCCCTTGAGACAATGATTCTGAGTCTCTCTGAGTTTATGGTTGTCTCTGAGAAGTTACTCCAACTCTGTCTTCTGTTGCTTCTATAATGTATGTGGCTAGTATATAGCACAAGTACATATGTAAGATTATCTTCAGCTAAATCTATCTAGGTCTAGGGTATATTCCTGTTAGCCGACCCCCTGATCTTCTCACCTGTCTACATTTGTCTGTAGCCTGATGTTTTAGTGTTAGTGGTGATGCAGTATTGTGCATATACTATTATTTGCCTCTGTTGTCTATATCTTATGTGCACATCTCAGCATCCTTCCTTTCCCCGTCATCATGCTGGTCACAGACTCTTTTCATACTGTCCCTCCCCTCACCCAAATCAACATGTGGCCCCCAACTAGCCCAAATTTTTCCTTTCCCTTCCTTCCCAACCCTGGTAACTTACAATGTGAGTTCCCTTCCCTAAGTAAACCTTTCCTTGACCTATTACAATAAAAGGCTCATACGATGTTTATCCTTCTGTGATTGACTGATTTCACTCAGCATAATGTCCTCCAATTTCATCCATGTTGGGAGATGATTCATGTATTCTTCATTATTATTTAATGTTGCATAGTATTCCATTGTGTGAATGTAGTATAGTGTGGTTATCCATTCACCTGTTGATGGGCATTTAGGTTGTTTCCATCTCTTTACTATAGTGAATTCAGCTGTGATGAACATGGGTATGCATATATCTGTTTATGTCCTGTCTGTCACCTCTTTAGGATATATTCCTACTAATGGAATTGCTGGATCAAATGGTATTTTTAGTTTTAGTTTTTTTAAGGAAATGTCATACCATTTACCACAATGGTTGTACTATTTTGCAGTCCCACTAGCAGTGTATGAGAGTTCCAAATTCTCTGCAACCTCACCAGCATTTGTTATTTTCTGTCTCGTTGAACTTTGCTGGGGTGAAGTGATATCTTATTGTTGTTTTGATTTGCATCTCTCTAATGGCTAATGATCAATAGCATTTCCTCATGTGTTTGTTGGCCACCAGTATATTATCTTTAGTGAAGTGTCTGTTCATGTCCCTTGCCCATTTTTGAACTGGATTTGTTGTCTTCTTGGTGCGGAAGTTTTCTATAAATTTTGGAGATAAGTCCTTTGACTGATAGGTCATAGGCATATATTTTTTTTCCAATCCATGTTGCCATTGAGTCATTTCCAACTCACAGCGACCCCATGCACAGCAGAATGAAACACTGCCCGATACCGCACCAGCTCCACAATCCCTGCTATACTTGAGCCCATCATTGCAGCCACTGTGTCAATCTGTCTCGTTGAAGGTCTCCCCCTCTTTCATCGACCCTCCACCCTACCAAGCATGACATCCTTCTCCAGGGAATGGTCCCTTCTGACAACA